>NC_056729.1:1487481141-1487626141 GCF_019279795.1 Protopterus annectens | reverse complement strand
TTTACTCACAAGTTGGCACTATATGTGGATGACTAGCTTCTTTATATGACAGATCCTGAAAGAGACTGGAAAATACTTCAGGAATTCTGTAGATATGGTAGAACTGCTGGATATAAGAAAAACCCACAAAATACTTAATCCACAAAGATTATTCACATATTGATAGGTTACATGAAGGCTAATCCTTTCCAAGTGAATCCACTCAGTTAATTTATTTACAAACTACAGACTATTTTCTTTTGAGAAACACTTGTCCATAAAATAGCATTCCATTACCTCTCCTGTTTCATCCATAACTAATTCCAACTTTAATTTTATATCCTTTTAAGAATTCCAGGGTAAAATTAGATAATGTTTACATTTGCCTTAATTTAACAGTATCAAGTAGAGCGACTGTGCAAAGTAGCATACCTTTGCTTAAGGTTCACTGAGTGGTTTCTAATTCTCTTGCACTTCAAAAGCAGTGTTTGCAGATTTCAGTTACCCATTGGCTACCCTTCTCCTTCCCTGTAGTCTTTACTCCTCTCCCCTCCAGCTCTTGTCTTGTATTGGACAGCCTGAGGTAATTTAAACCCAGGGTGCCATTTTGTTTTTTTTTTGTTTTTTCAAATCCCACAGCAGCTGTTTGTCTCCCTTGGTATGTAATCATCCTCATGTAAGTTTTTGTTGCATTCAAGGTATGCTGTACATTGTTCTTTTATATCTAATTCTTTATCATAACAGCTTATACTATTTTTCTGTTTTTAACACCGCAGGATGTCTTTAGCTATTTCTGCTTAATGAACTGCTGTCACATATGCACCTAGATATGTTCTGTTTTCCTTGTTTACTGTTATAGAACCAGAAGGATTATTTCAAATATTGCATTTAACTGCTCTGTCTAACTGCACTGACTAGCATTTAAAACATGTTGAAAGTGTATCTTGCTTAATGTAGTAGAGAACTGCTTTATGTATTATTCACATTTTATTTTTGTATGTTGCCACAAGAACAGATTTATGTTATCAGGTGCTGAAGCAGGAACAACCATTACCATTACCTGATGTTTTTGTTATTTACTATTGTTAAACCAAGTCCAATCTGACTGGTTACACAGCATGTGCTGCCTTAACCTAATGCTCTCTTACATTTTTTTTCTATTTTTCTTTCAATAATTCAAACCACCCATCGGGCCAAGCAGGTCTCTGCCCCCATAACAAACAGTGGAAACTTCAAACATCTCTCTCTCTCGTACTGAGCACCAACAGACACTGTCTTCTAACTACAGAGACTAAAAACTAATGTAGGTGCTTAACTTCCAAGTGTCTATACAGTAAAACACCTTAATTACACTAGCTTAAACAAATGTTAGTGAGTATGTTAGTACATTCTGCTGTATAGTTTCTTAATCAAACCACTGTACTGATGAGTACATCACCAGGAAGCAACAGCTGCATAACTCTCTCTAGTATGTGCCCCCCCCCAAACTATTTTCTTTTGAGAAACACGTCTATAAAATAGCATTCCATTACCTCTCCTGTTTCATCAGTAACTAACCCCAGCTTTAATTTTATATCATTTTAAGAATTCCAGGGTAAAATTAGATAATGTTTACATTTGCCTTAATTTAACAGTATCAAGTAGAGTGACTGTGCAAAGTAGCATAACTTTGCTTAAGGTTCACCGAATGGTTTCTAACAGCTGACTATTGTTCTGGGCCTGCCCACTACATTCCACCCTCGCTACGCTCGGGCTTCACTCCACTCCCCTGCCCCTAATTCCCACCCGCTTCCACTATCTGACAATTTATAGATACAAGACCACACCCACCTCATCAACCAATCCCAAAACAACAACACAACTGCAAATAATGATAAGCTCCCACCCTCCACCCAAGTCCTTCTACCATACCCCATACTATCACCACCAACCAAATCACTGCCCACAAACCCTTGAGTAACTATGTTTACCTCTCATCTATTACTACTAGCTACCCTTGTTGCACTTTACACAATTACTTGCTACCATAATGCTCACATATTTCACCCCAGCCCAACCCTAACTTCCACCTACCAACTACATAGCAAAATACCCTTCTCCTGCATCCAACCTCACTTACTGAACTAATCTACCACTGAGGTATACAAACTCAAATATATTAATTCCACCATACCTTCCACCAAACCCAAAAGATTAACTAAACTTCTACTCAAAATTCAATCTCTATGTCTATTCCTACAAACACAGCTCCAAATTTGTGGTGATATACACCCCAGCCCTGGCCCCACAACGGAAACTAGCAACCTCACTAGTCCATGCATCCAACATGCAATTAACTGCAAAAAGCCCTGTGACCTATTTATACTTAGTATGAACACTAGAAGTCTCTTGAACAAAACTGATTAACTACATGCCACACTCTCAGCTTACAACCCAGACATTACATTCATTACAGAGACCTGGCTCAAACCCCACATTATGGGCAATGAGATACTTCCCCCAGGTTATAATATAATCCAGGCTGATAGAACTTTCAAAAAAGGTGGAGGCGTTGCCATACTATAGAAGACTGTCCTCAAGGTAGATTTATACATAAGGAAATCCCAACATTTAACAATGCATAAACTCTGTTCACCAAAATTCAAATCAATCTACAGAAGCAACTAACCCTAGTGGGTATTTACATACCCCCAGGTGACAACAAGCCTAGTCTTGAGTCTCTACTAAATTGGACATCCACAAACCTCCCACAGGAGACACTCCTCCTAGGGGACTTTAACATTGATTGGAAATCCAACAACACAACTATCCCCTCTAATCACATCAACCTGTATTCCTATACTCAACTTATCCAAACACCCACCCACTTTGACAAAAATACAAAGAAGGAACCCATACTAGACTGGATCCTTACAAACAACCCATCTACTGCCCAATATTATGGTACAGTATCAACTGTTGGTAGTGACCATTTACCCAGATTCATACTACGACAGCACCTCAAAACCACTAAAACAACCACCTTACGAGAAATCTGTAATTCAAAAAATTTCATTCCTGAGCATTTCATTAATGCACTAAGGTATTGCAACTGGGCTCCCCTAGCAACCCTCACACTAGACAAGGCAGTGGAATACTTCAATTCCACTTATTTAAATATATTAAATCATGTGGCCCACCCTTACGGGCAAATTGAATAAAAACCAACCCAGCTCCATGGCTCCCTAAAAACACAAGAAATCTTCTCAAACTTAGGGATAAAGCTTGGGATACATGGTATCACAATAAGACCAATCACAGCAGACAGAATTTCCTCGAACTACATAATAAAGCAAAAAAAACAGATAAGGCAAGATAAGAAAAATCACTACACATAGCTACAATTAAAGCAGACCAGTAACCTCCAAAAATTCTGGGTAGCTGTCAACCAGGTATTACAACCAGGCAAACCCACTACCTCTCCCCCCATGTCAGAGGAGATGATGATACAGAGATAGCTACCCAATTTAACAACTACTTCTCTTCTTCCATCCTTAACCTAACTAGCAGCGGCCAACCTTGCACTCTCTCGCAACAAATCAGCAACCCAAACTCATACCCTCCATGAACTCTCAAACCAGTTCCTACCAACACAATATACAAGCACCTCACTAAACTAAAATCCACCACTTTGGCAAACGACAAACTCCCTGCAGAGTACCTCAAAATTGCCACTAGTGCTATAGCTTATCCCATCTCGATATTTATCAACCGGTCTATCAATGAGCATACAATTCCAGCCCTTTGGAAAACCTTCTAGATAATACCCTTACGCAAAGGTTGTCCCTCAACCGAACTTGCCAACTGCCGCCCCACAGCAATCTTAACCCCCCCATCAAAAATCCTTGAAAAATGTATCCAATCTCAGCTGATGATACATTTACTTAGAAAGAGTCTTCTCACCAACACGGCTTTGTCCCATTCCATAGCACCACCACAACACTCATATCCTTCATCAACACTGTCAATCAATATAGGAACCAAGGAAACCTAGTGTCTGCCACCTTCCTTGATCTGTCCAAAGCATATGATACAGTATCCCACTGCAAACTACTTACTATCTTAGCCAAACTCAACCTAAACAACCTCTCATTGCTCTGGTTTCAAGACTACCTATCCAACCTCCAACAAGCAGTTAAGTGGCATAATTCCCTTTCCCCCTTCTCCTGGTAACAGTAGGTGTACCACAGGGATCCACAGTAGGACCCCTACTATTTAATATCTTTACAAACACCCTCCACACCACTATCCAGCAAGATACAATAGTCCAATATGCAGATGATACTACACTGATCTGCTCAGCCCCCACACTCCAAACACTCCAGACTAAAACTCAAGAGGCCTTCTCCAATATCAAAAACTGGTTAAAAAAACTCACAACTGATACTTAACCCCAAAAAAAACTCAACTTATGCTTTTCCACCCTCCCAAAACTATTGACTCTTCTGCTCTTTTCTCTATCAATTCTGCCAATAACACACAAATCTCCCTAGTATCACAAGCTAATCTTCTTGGTGTAATACTTGACCAGAAAACTTAAAGTTTTACAAACATATAGCACAAACCATATCCAAACTCCACAAAAAACTTGGAACCCTATACCACTGCAAAAACTATCTAACCAAAAACACCAAAATTACTATATTGCTTTATGCATCTCCTGTATTAACAAACCTTAACAAGACAGACCTACACAAACTTCCCAAGTGCTATAATAAAATAGATAGATGGGCAACCAACTCTAATTTCTGCTCCCACCACTGTCACTCATTAAAACAATTAGGTTAGCTAGAGCTCCCCAACTTACTAAACTATAACCAACTCACCATGGCTCATTACTTGCTGTACCTCCCAAAAGGGATTCCTGATCTCTCAGGCTTACTCAACTTTCACAATTCTGCTTGCCAACTAAGATCCACAAACAAAGCCCCTCTTGAAGTAGCTAAGTGTAGACACAGTGCGGGTGAATCGCTCTACTCCTACACAGTTGCTAAAATCTGGAATTCTCTTCCACCAGATATCAAATTGCAAAACAGCAGTCCCATCTTTAAAACACAGTTAAAAGTCCACCTCAGTCTCATCTGGCAATGTACCTGTACTGACCATGGCTAGCCCTGCTACCACCATTCAGATAAATCTTCCTCTGGCACTACTCAAAGGTCAAACTCATAGGGAAAAAAAATTACCATAACGAATTGTATTTTTAAATGTATGTATATAACTGTGTATATATATATATATATATATATATATATATATATATATATATATATATATATATATATATATTGGTTCATAGGTAGGTACTAGGCTATCTGCCCGAAGGCATTTATAAGCCTAGCCAGAATGTGTTGGCTTTCGCCGCTCCCTTAGATTAGTTCCCCGTGCCTCTGTCCAGCAGAGCCATTGAAGTGATCCCTGGGGTAAACTTTCTGTTTCCCATCCACTTGTCAAGGTTTCTCTTGAAGAGGGTTAGCGAGTAGCTCTGTCTAATGTAGATTGGAATCTTGTTCCAGAGCATGGGAAGTCTCTGGGACAGGAATCTATCCTTCTAGCACGTCCTATTTATTGTTCTGGTGAGGTTTAGATCCCTGGAGCATGTGGCTCGTGGGGATATGGCTTTCTTTAGGTGGAGTCCATCAATTCTGGGTTGGACATGGCCTTGTAAGTCAGGCAGAGATCACCTCTGAGTAGGCGGTATGCAACCGAGTACAGCTGGAGTTTCTTCAGTCAAGCTGCATAGGGCATCTGCTTGAGGCCAGTGATCCTCTTGGTGGGGTACTTCTGTGGTCTTTCCAGTTGTTGCAGGTAACTTGTAAGGTACATCCCAAATAGGGCATTGTACTTTATGATGGGTCTGATGAGTGATGCATAGAGGGGCCCAATGACCTCTTTCGATCTGGATGCAAACCCTTTTGCGATTAGGTGGGCCACATAGAAGGATTTTCTAACCACTTTGGCAATGTGATTACCAAAGGAAAGGTTACTATCTACTTGGTCCCCAGATCCCTTATTACATCTTCCGTATTTAGGGGGCTACCACCTATGTGGTAGTTTGTGGGTACTTTGTTTTTTCCAAAGGGGATGACTATGCACGTTTGGCATTTAGCTTGAGGCCATGGTTTTGACACCAGGTATCTGTCTCAGTGAGACCCTTTTGGAGGATATCTGTGTCAGCTGGAGAGTCAATTATAGCCCCTAGTTTGCAGTTGTCTGTGAACTTGGTCAGCCATAGTCCTCCTGTGCTTGCCTGTACCTCTGAGAAGTATATGCCGAACAGGAGGGGTCCTAGGACTGAGCCCTGGGGAACATCACTTGTAACCAGTTTAAAGTCAGACCTAGCTCCTGCAACTCTTACCATGTGGGTTCTGTCTGTGAGCCAGTTGGCAACCCATCTCATGACGTAGGGGTTTATGTTCAGGCTGGTGAGCTTGTCTATAATACCTGAGTGGGGAATGGTGTCGAAGGCCTTTGCAAGGTCTAGGTAGGCTGTGTGGACCACCTTTCCCTCGTCTATAGCCTTGGTAACTGTCTCAAAGAAGTCCAAAAGGTTTAGGAGGCATGATCTGCCCTTAACAAATCTGAACTGGGTAGGGTCCAGTGTTTAGAGGTTTCCAATGTCTCTGTTAATGAGATCCATGATGATGCACTCCATAGCTTTGCAGACCAAGCTAGTCAGGCTTATAGGGTGATAGTTCCCGGGATCCGTTGTGGCTCCAACTTTGTGGATTGGAATAACCGTTGCTGTGTGCCACTCTGTGGGCATGTAGCCTGTGGAGAGGCTGAGTTTAAACAGTGTGTTTAGGTGAGGGGTTAGTTCATCTTTGAGCTCATGTAGGATGCAGCCTGGGACACCATCCGGTCCCATTGATGCTGTGTTTTTGGCTTTGGAGAGGGCTGTTTAACCTGAGTGTCTGTGATTTCAGGGGCACTACATTCTTCTGGTATAGTTATGGCCCTTTTGGGAGTGAGAGGGGGGTGAAGTTTGCACTGAACCTGTCTGCCAGGATGTTGGCTATATCGGTCGGTTCAGTGTATTTTGTGCCATTCTACACTAACTCCGAGCAGATCTGAGAATTGCCACTTAGATTCTTGACATAGCTAAAGAATGCCTTGTGGTTATCTTTGGAGTCCATGGCAATTTTTCTTTCGAAGCTAGCCTTGGATGATTTTATGAGGGAATGTAGTTTCTTGCTGATACTGATCAGGGATGTCTTCCCTTCTTGGGATTTTTCTGTTTTCTGTACTAGTTTCCTCCTTCTATTGTATAGCTTGTTTATGGCAGAGGTCCACCAGACTGGTTTCCTTTTCTTGGAGGAGTGAGTCTTGGTTTTGTTTGGGATAGCATGATCCATGCATTCTTGTAGGTGCCAGTAGAGTATATTATTAAAGGATTTTGCAGCTTGGACAGCGTTATCCTTTAGCATGGGGGCTTTGAAACTTCCCACCTCAGTCTTAAGTAACGTGAAGTTTGCTTTTGAAAAGTTTTTCACAATGGTTTCTTTGACAGGAGGGTGGTGGCAGAATGTGGATATACAGAGCGATTAGTTTATGGTCAGATCTAACCAGCATGGGGTTGACCTCCGGTGTGGCACACCGATCGCCCATGTTGGTGATGACCAGGTCCAATATGTTGTCACCTCTGGTGGGGATGTTGACCAGTTGATCCAGGGCATTTGAGTTTATAAATTCTAGGAAATGTTGGGCAAGGGAGTTTGTACTTGATTAGTTCTCCCAGTTAATGTTTGGGTAATTTAAATCACCCAATAGCAGGGTGTTTGGTAGGACCTTTATGTTTCCCAGTGTTAATAGGAATGCGGAGTGAGGGTCCTGGGACATGGTGGGTGATCTGTAGCAAGCTATAATTTGAAAAGCAGTTTTGCCCATTGTTAGTTGCATGTGGATGATCTCTGAAGCATCGTGCTGTGCTACTAACCTGGAGGTGTGGGTATCCTTGATGAGTATGGATACTCCCTCGCCTTTTGTATTTCGGTCCGGGTTTTGTGGCCGAAGTGTATGGTATGAGTTGTAGCCTGGTAGTGCTGAGGTGCTCTCTGGAGCCTTAAACCAGGTTTCTGTTACTGCACGTATATCGATTTTCTCCATACTGAGGAGTGCCTCGAGTGTGCACATTTTGAGGTTTAGACTTCTGACATTGAGTAGCATTACCCTCAGTTTTTTGTCACTTGTGCTATTTACGGTGGTGGGTTTGTCTTTTGAGCCTTGCCTAAAAAAGGCACTATGAGGGTGGCAAGAGCCTTGGCCAGTATTAGAAAGCCTAAGGGTGACAGGTGCAAGCCATCTCTAGCGAAGCAGCGTGGCTTGTCGAGCATGTCATCCCACGCTGACAGACACTGAATCCCCTTTGAATGACACCAGATGCTTAGCCAATTGTTGAAATTGATAATTTTTTCTCTATACCGTGGTATCATTCTTGGTGAGGGCAGGATGCTACTCAGGGTCAGGGTCATACCGGCCTGGGCTACGTGATCAGAGTGCTCCTCCATGACTTTTTTCATGTAGTCCAGGAAGGTACGGCTCAGGTCATTCACACCAACATGGACAATGACAGAGTCATATTTGTACTTGTTCTGGAGTGACCTGAGTTCTTGTGTTATATGGTGGATCCTGGCACCCAACAGGCAGCTAACAGTAACCTTCTCATTGTTCAGCCTAGTGAGTGGGACGTCAGTGTGCCTGACTATAGAGTCACCTATTACTAGTGTGTTGGGTATGTTATTTTGCCTTAAGGGCTGTGATCGTGTGGCACACTGGTTTTGTGAAGTATGTATTTCATGGTTTGTGTTGGGGGGGTGGAGGTTGCTTGGATGTCTGATTTGGAGGTCTCTGTTGCTTTTGCAGATTTTTATTTAGAGCCTCCGAGTATGTTTTCGTGTATTTATGTGTGTTTTTTGTCGGTGCTGGTTTCATAGGTCTATGTGAGACTGGTGGTGTGATGCAAGTAATTCCCTTCTTCTCTTGACTGCCTGGTCCAGTCTTGGGTTGAGAGAGCTTAGCCTCCAGTCTGGCTGTATAATTGCATCTCTCGCATGTATTAGTGTTTGGTGGAAGGAGGAGAGGGTTGTCTGTGCACATGATTCAATTGTAACATAGCCTCAAAATGCCCAGATTCACCAATTGGACCACACAGTACACCTAAAACTGCCCTTTGGACATGCCTGGATAGGTACAGTGAACTGTTTTACTGACTGGCTGATAAGGTCGAATAGAAAGTCTTGTCCTTCTCTACAGTATGGGGGGGGGGGGGTCTAGTGCTAAAGTTTATTTGTGCTTGCTATGAGTTTTGAGCAAGTGCCGGTATGAGAAGTGAATGGTTTGAGTGCTTAAGTTGAAAGTTTGAAGAGTTCCAAGGGGAAAAATTGAAGAGTAGACTTTGTGGAGCCGGGAATAGTTATTCCCCAGCTAACCGGCGCTGCCCAGCACGCAAAACCGTGCAAATGCAGTTTTATAGCAGGGAAATTAAAGAGATAGAAATTAGCCCAAAATGGCCAATAAACTACTAATTACTGGGCTGAAACCACTCCTCCAGGGACAGATAGGGTGCTCAAAGCTCCCTTTCTCACACTGAACAGAGAAACTTCCTTCTATCCAAGTAAGGTATGGGCAAGCACAGAAACTTATAACACAGCCCTGAATTCAGCACTAACCTGAAAACTGGAGTATACTAGCTTAGAAAGACGGGAAAACAAGTATATATATATATATATATATATATATATATATATATATATTTTTTTTTTTTTCTTTTTTTAAAAAATAAAGCAGATACAATAAAAAAAAAACACTTTAAATGCACAGAAATGGCCATCACACTTCAGTGTGTAGCCTACACCAGTTAAACAGGTAATTTAAACACAAAAACAACTTTGTTAAAGTGCAGGCGGTAAAATAAGTACAATTTGTTTGTTTGTTTGTGTCTTTTGGCTTTTCCCGGTTAGGGGTCGCCACAGCGGAACTCCGGTCCGCTAATGATTGGTAGTGGATTTTTACGTACCGGGTTACCAGCCCTGATGCACAACCTTCAACGAAGGCATGCCCCATTCATGTATGCCTCCACACAGAAGACACTCTAGCTGAGAATCGAACGGGACAACGTCTTGCTATGAGGCGAAAACACTACCGCAGCACCACCACAAGCTTTTTAAATCACAGAAACTCTAGAAAATCTGCATTTTAGGCAGAATTAGCTAAAGGCAGCAAGGAAATGCAGAAAAATGATACTTAATCACTCCAAAGTCTCTCTTTTGTCTCTCTGCTGCTGTAGAACGCTGCAGGGCACCAGGCAGGAGCTTGCTGAGCTGTATACTACCACAAAAACCTTGGAAATGTGGGTTTTATAGCAGGGAAATGAGAGATAGAAATTAGTCCAAAATGTCCAATAAACTACTAGTTTCTGGGCTGAAACCACTCCTCCAGGGACAGATAGGCTGCTCAAAGGTCCCTCTCTCACAGTGAACAGAGAAACTTCCTTCTAGCCAAGTAAGGTATGGACAAATACAGAAACTATATATATATATAAAAATAAAATATATAAAAATCTTACCCAATTCTTTAAGGAACATTGGATATGCCCCTGCAGAAACCCAGGCTAGGTCCCTGTCAACTATAACTCATCCTACATTACTTGAACTATTTGGATATCTTCTCAATTTCTTACTCCAACTGACTATTAATCCTACTCAACTGTAATAAAGTTCGAGTTTCTCTATCTACCCTCAGAGCTCTAGATAAACAATGAACTGGAATCTCGCAATAGTACTTTAAAGTCCCTTGAACTGTACTAGTTTTTACTAGTTTTTTCTCTCTTTAGAAATGTTTTTTAACTGTCATTCTGCTATGTAGACAATATATTAACAAGCATACTTTTTCTGCAACATATGTAATGTATAAACTTATATGAATTTTTTTTGCAATATTGGAGCTTTTCTCCCCGGGCCTCCGCTGAAAATGGACATGTATCCAGTCGGACCATCCCGGTCAACAAATGTAAAATAAATAAAATAAATAAATAAATAAATATATATATATATATATATATATATTATTACTGCACTTTCTTACTCAAATACGTAATATTTTCCTGTTTTACTACTGTATACTCTATATATTGTACACTTCTGTAACTTCTCATCATACTATGCTACAGTATACTATTCTTTACTCTATTCATTTTTATTTATCTCTGACTTTTGTATTTTATCATATATGTGGAGCTTTTGTATTTTTTATGATTGTCACACATGTGGAGCATTTTTCCCCTGGGTCTCTGCTGAAAACGGGCACCTGATTGCCCAGTAAGACCAACCCAGTAATCAAATATAAAATAAATAAATAAATTTAGACCTGAAGTTGACATCTACAATTAAAGGATAACTGTAATTAACATTAGTACTTAAAGTAAAAAAAAAGTACATAGGAAAATGGAAAAATATTTATAGAGCTATGACACAGCAAATTCATGAAATACTGTGGTTTGTTCTTTTGCTAGTATTATATATGCCTCAGAGTTTGCTTTTCCTTCCCTCAGATGATTTTTTTAGTATATTGAGGAAATAAAAAACACTACAAGACATACAAAAGAATAAAATCCTAGGGTGGCATGGAACACTATAACTCTGCCAACAGAAAGAGGAGGATTTGTAGTCCCAGATTTTGAAGCATAATGCACGTCAGTTAGGTTTAAAATATTAGAAGGGATACTGAAAACCATCCTGATAAAAAAAAAAAAAAAAAATTCAGAGGGATGCATCATTTATCAAGGGGCAGAAGACTGAAAATGAAATGGGGCAAAGGGAAATTGCTACTGCTAAAATGATTGATAAAAAACTTGTTGAAAGAGAAAACACACCAGCTTGGTTGGATGGGTTAGCTTTAACAGAAACTATTTGGGAATAGGGTCTGCACAAGTCTGAATATTTGTAGGGAATTAATGTACTGGAATCAATCAATAATAAGATGAAAAATTAATGATGGGGGAAAAAATACATGTAATGAGGTGTAGACTATGGTATAAACGGTGATCTGCACAGTAAGATAGTACATAAGCTGGAGGGTGTGAAATTGTACACAGCCCTAAGGAATGAATGGCACAAAATGGTGCAGATGAAAGAGAGGCAAAGGTTGCAGAGACAAATAATTTTAAAAATTATTTAGGTGGAAGAGTTAAGTACTATAGTTGCATATATGGACTGGAAAATAATTTTCCCTGTCCCCAGACATACTGCAGACATGAGCACATTCAGATTTTCTGGTTGAAGATGCATCTTTTAATATATATCTACACACCTGCAAGCCTTTTGAAATTTACCTAAGAGATTGATCTACTTACTGGAGATGTTGACTTGATGGGGGATTTTATACCTAGCTTTTGGCAATGTCTTAAAGCAGTACAGTTTAAAGGGGAAATGCAGAAAGTGTGTCTTGTTATTCGGCCAGGAATGGTGATAATTACAGCATCTCTCTAGATGATTATTTTAGATCCAGTCATCCATGAACCATTTACCCATTTTTGCACATGCAGTGTAGGTGTCACATCAACAGAGACAATCATCTAGAGCTAATACAATACGAAAGAGTAAGAATTCCAAGATGGCTGCATACTGAGTAACAGCTTAATTTCAGATCTCCCAGTATAAAAAACAGAAACTCAGAAATGAGAGCCAGTCAACTTGCATTTCTGGGTAAATTTCGGTAACTGGCTAGTAAGTACACTGCCTGGATGCCAGCAAAAAAGAAATTCAGAGAACCTGACAGAAAATCAATCACAAAAGGTGAGAAAAAACACTGACTGGGAAGAATTCTATGGCTGTTCAGCAAAAAACAGTGCAAGTTCCAGCTTTGGTGCAAGACATGACTTTCAGGAACCTAGAGTAAAAATAAGTCAAATGTATTCAGAGCAGATAAAAATAAATGAAACAGTGAATTTGTATATCAACTCAAAAAAAAAAAGGCTGGCAAAAGTGGAGGACACTTTAAAAACTTATTCAGATCAGGTGATAAAACTGCAAAAATAAGAGGTTGAAATGAAGAAACAGCAGGCTGAATATGAGACTGCTCAAGAAGAGATGTTTCAAAAACGTAATAGAATTAGAGGACAAAGCATATAGGGAAGACCTGAGACTTTTTGTTGTACCAGACAGGCTGGAAGGAACAGACTGTATTAATTTTATGAAAGCACAAATAAGTAACTGAA
The DNA here is from genome assembly GCF_019279795.1 of Protopterus annectens. Classification (NCBI taxonomy): domain Eukaryota; kingdom Metazoa; phylum Chordata; order Ceratodontiformes; family Protopteridae; genus Protopterus; species Protopterus annectens. The sequence goes on along the minus strand of NC_056729.1, from coordinate 1,487,612,910 downwards.
CTGGTATTCCACAGCAGGAGCTGTTAATTGAAAGGGTACATCGTGTATATGCTCCAAACCTGGCCATGAGAAAGCAACCTAAACCTTTAATAGTAAAGATACAATCCTTACCAGCAGAAGGAGTTAATTCTAACAAAACTGTGGCAAAACGACAAAGTACTAAAAGTGGGAGACAGTCGAGTGTTTGTAGAAAATGACTGCTCACTGTACACCAGGCAGAAGAGAAGCAAATTTATTCCACTAATGAGGAAATGTCAAGAAGCAGGTTTGAGATTCAAGCCGCTATACCCAACTGCTTTCAGAATATTCTTTCCTGGAGGGACAAAATCATTTTTTGAGGGACGGCATGCTAAGGAGGAAATACAAAAGTTTGTCCAACAAAATGAGTTATGAAACGGAAGGAGATACTGCTTTTTATTCTTCTAGTAGTAAAGATAACACAGAAAATGTGCCAGTGAAACTTTTTCCAGTGTTTCAACAGAAAATGCTTGAGAGACAGAAAAAAGGAAGAGCTGACTATAAGAACTGGGAGTAAGATGGAAATGAAGCAGAGACTGGATTTGGGAGACTGAGATCAACAGGAATAAAACTAGCAACTTGGAAAATGACAAATTTGGTATTACAAAGTGGTAACTATATTTGTTAAACTAGACAGAACAAGAAAACCTACAAATACTGGACCTTTTTGACTTTGTTAAACTTGCAGGGGACTCTAAAGCATATGCCCTACGTCATGCCATTATTTTTTGGAAGAACATTTGTGGGGGAGGGGAGTTAACTGCAGTTAAAACAAAACTGTGTTCTTAACAGTAGTGGTTTTATAATGCATGACATTATCTGCATGCTATAAAGACTTCTCAGTTATTTTCAAGTGTTACTTTTCTCTTCTTTTTTCTTTCTCCTTGTTCAGTTTTAAGAAATGCAGGCACTGCAATGTTAAAAAAGAAGGTAAGTCTCATCAAAAGAGCAGGATACAAGAAAATCTGATGTGCTTTTTTCACTCCTGTAAAGGGGCCCTTGGCTTGATCTAGTAACAAGTGTTAAGAGAAAGCAAATAAATAAAAAATAACGTTGTTTAGTAAATAAATGAGTGCTTGTAGAAGCAACTATATAGCTGGTTCTCATGGCTCCAACGAAACAATCTGATAATGAGAAATAAAAACAAAATATTATTTCTTTCAATGGGTAGGAGATAATGTTTTCTGAAAGCATTCAAGAGTTGTCCCAATGTGGAAGAGTAATAATGATAAGACCAAATCAAACAGCACTTGGTAGAAGCATGGCTAATCTTACTTTTAGGTTAACCCAAGTCTGTGAGTGTGATTGTAAGTCTGGGACAATTGTTTCTATTAAGAGAGTAAAACTTTAACATTTGGAGATGTATACAGTTTTGTGTGTTAGTATTAATATGTTTTAGGGGTGTATGGGGGGGGGGTGTTTTTTGAGAGCTTTCAATAAAACAAAAAATTTTGTAAGATGTGATATAGGCTCAAATGGATATGACAAGAAACAACTGTATAACAGATCAACCTGCCAAACATTAGTGCATGCACGCATCACAAAAGCTGGAAACAGACACTTAAAAAAAGCTGCTACACATAAAAGGTGGGAATAATAACTTTTTTAACATAATGATGCTTTCTATATTATCTTTAAATGTAAACGGTCTCAGACGTATATATACCAAAAAGAAAGAGTACTGAACTATATTAAAGAATGTAGGGTGCAAAAGGCTACGCTACAGGAGACACATTTGGAAAGAAGTGAAAATGTAAATTTGTTAAAAAAAGTTTTTCAGGACAGTTATTCAGCAGAATACCTCTGCCAAAAGAAAACAGGAGTAGTACATTACTTGTAAGAGGGGCTCTAATAATGACAGAACATGATAAAAAAAGATAATAACAGTAGATTTGTAGTATTAAGGGGCTACTGGCAAGGGAGGAGGATTACATTGGCATGTATTTATATTCCATCTAAAACTGCTACAATGGAGCTTAACAAAATTCTGGGAGAAATAATCAGCTTTCAGTAGGGAATATTACTTATAGGTGGAGAATGGAATTTGATTTGCAACAGTGAAGCTATATCTAGGGGGCCCAGAAGGGAAAATATAAAGAAGGGTAGATTTTGAATAAATTTAAGAAAACATTTGGCATGGAAGATGTGAATTCAGTAGTAGGAGTTTGGAGTGAATTTACGTATTATTCCCCAAGAAACGAAAACTGGTCTAGACTAGACAGAACATATATATCACAGGAACGTGTGCATTTAATTGAAGGTTTGATATGCATATAACAACTACTTCAGATCATGCACCAATAATAACTAAAATAAAAATGCAGGGTAAAGAAATAAAAATGAGACACTGGCCCTTTCCCACCTATCTCTTGAAAAGAGAGGAATTTAAGGAATGGGTAGTGGAAATTGTTCAGGAATTATTAAAAATGATAGAAATTTCTTATGAAAATATAGGTAGTGGGAAAAATTAAAGTGGAGTTTAAAAATAGGTGGAAATGAAAGAGAGATGTGGCTAAGAATTATTTAGATGGACTGACAGAAGTTAAAGTATTTCAGAATAAGAGGAATCTCACAGAACAAGAAAAAGAGCAATTGTAGAATGTAAATAAGGGATTACCTCAATAATATGTATGAGTTTAGAAAGATTGCTGTTAAGCAACATTTTTCTTTTTATAGTAACTCCAGAGCACAAAAACTCAGGCAGCAGAAAGTAGAACCAATTGTCTCCAGTGTTAGGGAGACTACAACAAAGAAGACAGCAAAAGATCCTGTAGAAGTACTAGAAATATTTCAAAAATTTATGAAAGTTTGTATAAAGCAGACAACTATGGAAATCAAGAAAAGGTACAAATGGAAATGTTTATGGAAGAATTAAATAGAAGTAGATGATACTCAATTACCAACAGTTAGGATAAGAGGAGATGAGGTAAAAATTGTAATGTATAACCAATCAACAGGAAAGCCCCAAATACAGATGGTACTCCTGTGGAAGTCTGGAAGTTAGGAGGGAAAATGATTAAGATCTGGAAGGTTTTGTTTAACAGTATTTTAAGAGGAGAAAAAGCATAAACATCCCAGAAAAAAAGTGGTGTTGGCTGTAATACCTGAAGAGGGTAAAGACCCATCAGATCTGGCTTCATACAGGCCCATTTCAGTCTTAAACCATGATTATAAAGTGTTTATGATTATAATGGCTAAAAGAATGGCAAATGTGTTGCCAAAATTGATAGATATGGATCAATGTGGTTTTGTGGAGGGAAGGCAAACATCTGACAACATTAACAGTGCACTGATGATCCAGAAGGAAGCAGAATGTAAGAAAATACCAATGTTGTTCGTTTTGATGCAGAGAAAGAATTTGACAGAGTAAGCTGGGAGTTTATGAGTGGGGCAATGGAAGTATTTGCATTCTCTGATAAAATTAGAAGGTTCATAGGTTGGTACTACGCTATCGGCCCTAGGGCCTATACAAGCCTAGCCATAACAATTCCCTGGCTATTTCTTCCCACACTATTTAGTTCCCAGGACCCCTGTCTAGCAGGGCGACTGAAATGATCTCTGGGGTGAATTTCCTTTCTCCCATCCAATCATCAAGGTTCCTTTAGAAGAGGGCCAAAGAGGCACTCTGCTTGACATGTATGGGCAATCTATTCCAGAGTCTGGGGAGTCTCTGGGTCAGGAACCTATCACTCCAGCATGTTTTGTTTCTTGTGATGACAAGGTTTAGATCCCTGGAGTGTGCGGCTCTGAGGGACTGGGATTTCTTTAAGTATAGCATGTCCAACAGCTCTGGGTTTGACATGGCCTTCTATGTTAAGCAGAGATCGCCTCAGAGTAGACGATATGCGACAGAGTATAGCTGGAGTTTTTTTAAGGCGGTCAGCATAAGGCATCTGCTTTAGGCCTGTGATTCTTTTAGTGAGGTATTTCTGCGGCCTTTCCAGCTGTTGCAGATGTCTTAAGAGGTACATACCAAATGGGTCTAATGAGGGATGAGTACAGTGAGACAATGACCTCCTTTTTTCAGGATGAAAAGCCCTTAGTGATGAGGTGTGCCACATAGAAGGATTTCCTGACTGTTGTGTCGATGTGGTTATTGAAGGTGAGACCACTGTCCACATGTGTCCCTAAGTCCCTTATCACACTTTCGGTGTTTAGTGTACTGCCACCTATGTGGTAATTCACGAGTACATGTTTTTTCCCAAAGGGGATAACTATACATTTCTTGGCATTGAGCTTGAGCCTATGGCTCTGGCACCGAACATCTGTTTCTGTAAGGCCCTTTTGTAGAGTATCCACATTATTTGGGGATTCAATAATGGCTCCCAGTTTGCAGTCATCTGCGAACTTTGTTAGCCATAGTCTCATAGTGTTGGCCTGTACTTCAGAGGAGTAGATGCCAAATAAGAGAGGTCCCAGGACTGAACCCTGAGGTACTCCACTTGTCTGGAGCTGGATTTGGAGTCAGCTACTTTTACAGTGTGGGTTCTGTCGGTATGCCAGTTGGCAACCCATCGAGTGACGTAGGGATTAATGCCTAGCTTAGTAAGTTTATCTGTGACTCTAGAGTGGTGGATGGTGTCAAAGGCCTTGGCAAGGTCCAGATAGGCTGTGTGGACTGCCTTACCTTTGTCCACAGCTCTGGAGACTGATTCGAAGAAGTCAATCAGGTTCAGGAGACACGATCAGCCCTTCACAAACCCAAACTGGGTGGGGTCCAGTGTTTGAAGGTTGCCAATGTCTTTGTTTATAAGTTCCATGATAATACGTTCCATGGCCCTGCAGATCAGGCTCGTCAGACTGATGGGGTAGAAGTTCCTGGGATCCAAGGTGGATCCCCCCTTGTGGAGTGGGATAACTGTAGCTGTGCACCACTCAGTGGGCACGAAGCCTGAAGTGAAGGCATGATTAAACATGACACTTAGGTGAGGTGCCTGTTCATTTTATAGTTCGTGTATTACACAGCCCAGGATGTCATCTGGTCCCATGGATACTGTATTCTTAGCTTTGGAGAGTGCGTTTTTTTCCTGTGTGGTCATTATTACCGGAATTTGGCAATCTTCAGGTATTGAGATGGGCCATTTGGGGAGTGAGAGAGGGGTGAAGTTGGCACTGAATCAATCTTCCAGGATATTGGCAATATCCTTGGGATCATTATATTTAATGCCATTCTGTTGTAGCTCAGAGCAGATCTGAGCATTGCTATTTAGATTCTTGACATAGTTATAGAATGCCTTGTGGTTGTCTTTGGAATCTTTGGCAATTTTATTTTTATAACTAGCTTTGGAGGATTTTATGAGGGATCTCAGCTTCTTACTGAGGCTGGTAAGGGAGGTTTTTGCATCCTGGGATTTTCCTCTTTTCTGCAACAGTTTCTTCCTTTTGTTGTAAAGTTTGTTTATGGCAGTGGACCACCAGATTGGCTTCCTTTTTTTGGAGGAGAGCATCTTGGCTCTATTTGGGATGGCACGATTCATGCATGAGTGGATGTGCCCATACAGAGCCTTAGTGTAGGACTCAGCAGTCGAACTTTCAGTTCCTGTCTGCATGGGTGTCATGAAGTTTGTAACTTCTGACTTCAGTAGCATGAAGTTGGCTTTGGAGAAGTTTTTTATGGAGGTTTCCTTACTGTGGAGTGGGGGAGAGATGTGCATGTTAAGGGTGATTAGCTTATGGTCTGACGTGACCAATGAGGGGGTGACCATAGGTGTGGAGCATCGATTTCCCATGTTGGTAATGACCAGGTCTAGGATAATGGAGCCCCTGGTGGGACTATAGATTAGTTGATCCAGGGCATTGGAATTTATGAATTCCAAGAACCGTTTGGCAAAGGTGTTGGTACACGAGTAGTTTTCCCAGTTAATGGCAGGGTAGTTGAAACCCCCCACTATTAGGGTGTTTTGTTGTATATTAATATTTTCCAGTATGTTTAGAAAGGTGTAGTGAGAATCTTGGTGGCATGGTGGGGGATCTGTAGCAAGCTACAATTTGGATTGCAGTCTTACCTAGTGCTAGTTGCACCTGGAGAATTTCAGACGCATTGTGTTGGGCAACTAACCTGGTGGTGTGAATATCCTTGGTGAATATGGACACTCCTCCACCTTTAGTGTTTAGATCCTGGTTTGGTGGCCGAAAAGTGTGGTAAGAGTTGTAGCCTGGTATTGCGGGGGTGCTCTCTGGAGCCTTGAACCAGGTCTCAGTTACTGCACAGATATCAATGTTCTCCATTTTTAGGAGTGCCTTGAGAGAGTGCATTTTGAGGTTTAGACTTCTAGCATTGAGTAGCATTACCTTCAGATTTTGCATGCTTGTACCTGTTACGTTGTGGTTTTGTCCTTTGAACTTTGCCTAAAAAAGGCACTATAGGGGTGGCAAAAGCCTTAGCCAGTAAACTGAATCCCAGGGGCGAGAGGTGCAGACCATCTCTGGCAAAGCATTGTGGTCTGTCAATCATGTTGTCCCAGGCAAACAGATACTGGATCCCCTTTGAATGACACCAGAAGCTTAACCAATTATTGAAGTCAATCATTTTGTCCTTATATTGTGGTATCATTCTGGGCGAAGGCAGGATGCTACTCAAGGCTAGGGTCATACCTGTCTGGGCCACATGATCCAAGAGCTCTTCCATGTCTCTTTTCATGTAGTCCAAGGAGGTACATCTCAAGTCATTGTTGTGGAGTGACTTGAGTGCATGAGTTATGTGGCGGATCCTGGCACCCAACAGGCAGCTCACTGTAATTTTCTCCTTGTTCAGCCTGGTGAGTGGGACATCAGTGTGCCTCACTACAGAGTCACCTATGACTAAAGTGTACGTTGTCTTGCCTTAGGGGCTGTTGCTGGGTGGCACACTGGTGTTGTGAGCTATGTGACACTTTGGTTGTGATTGGTGTTTGTTTGCATTTCAGCTTCGGAGATCCTTGTTGCTTGGGCAGGTTACAGTTAATGGCCTCCGCAAATGTGGATTTAGTGTTGCTATGTGTAGGTGTTGGTGATGTGAGTTTAGAAGGGCTATGTGTTGCTTGAGGTGTAGTGCGGGTGTTAACCTTCTCCTCTTGACTGTCTAGCACAATCTTGGGTGGAGAGAGTTTTGCTTCCAGTTTGGCTATGTAAATGCATCTCTCACAGGTTGTAGTGTTGGGTGGTAGGAGGAGAGGGTTGCCTGTGTACAAGAGGCAATTGCTACATTGCCCCAGTATGCCCAGATTCACCAGGTGGACAGGAGAAATCAACAGAAGCCAACCCTTGGACATGCCAGGTTTGGTGCTTTTTCTGAAAAATACAGGAGCTGTTTTCCCTTACCTTAGCAAGGTACTTTGCAATTATAGGCTGTTTAGTGCCTATGATTAATTTATCCTTATTAATAAAAGGTTGATTAGGAGGATATATAAGGATTAGAAGGATATATAAGGAATTGGAGGTAAAAATTAAAGGGGGTGGGTTCCTCTCTAATAATTTCTGTTTGAGCAGAGGAACCAGATGGGGGTGTCCTCTTTCCCCTTTGTTACTTGCATTATATTTAGAACCACTGGCAAAGAAAATAAGGGACTCAGAAATTCAGTAATATAATTGATATGGTAGTCAAGAAAAGCTGGCTCTATTTGCAGATGATATTTTATACCTGATAAAACCAGAAAATGACATTTCAGTGTTGTGAAACATTTTGAGATGGTTTCAAATCTTTTTGGGATGCAAAAATTAATGAAGGTAAACAATGGCAATAGCTGTAAATTATGTACCCACTCATGAATTGGTTCAGCATTATCCATATTTATGGGGACATGATGAAATGAAGTACTTAGACATATGGATTAAAAAGGATTCTGGTGTGGCAGCTAGGGACATGTGGGAAGAGATTAAATAAAAGATATTCAAAAGCTCTGTTTTAAGGCTATAGATAGCAAGATACAAACAGTTAAAATGTTTTAGTCCCTTTAGTTTTATACACAGGTTAGGCATATTTTTATCAACCACAGGAGAAGTTGTGGCTAGCAATTAAAGAGCTGAAGGATCTTAACTGGGACGGGAGGATGGCAAGAGTCAAGTGGGATAAGCTGACCTTCCAATAGAAAAAGGGAGTTTGGGATTATCCGATTTAAAGGGATATTTCAGAGCTACACAGTGCAGGCTCCCTCCTATACATAGCACAAGCAGAAACCTATAATTAAAAGTGGAAGGGATGACAATGAAACAGGGGGAAGCTCAAGAAACAAGGAGGGACTAGGACTTTGGATGCAGATCCTTAAGGAGAATAACAATAATCGTACAGAATACTACATTCATAAAGTAGCAGAAAGTATTCTAACAACTAGCCAACACAGGAATGGAGAAAAGAAATTCTGCCAATAGAAATGACTGCAATTAGGGATACAGACAATAGGCAATAAGGGGCTGGAATTTATTGGAGAAAACTGGCAAAAGAACCAAGACATCCGAAGCAAAATAATTAGAGAGTGAAAGGTAATAGAACGGGAAGAGGCCAAGAATTTATTTACTGCAGGCTAAAGATTGGCTTCCCTATCAAAGTATAGGCAAAGAGAAAGAAATTGGGGGATCCTAAGTGAAAGACCAGCACTGGTAGAGTTTTCAGTAGAATCTAGACTAGAAGCTAATGTTAAAAAAAGAATAATTAGTACAGCACATAAAACATTGCATGATAACTATAAAAATCAATGAGATGATGTGAGAAAGGTTTGGGAAGGGAGACTGGATAAGCAATTCTCAAAGAAAGAATAGGGGATATAAGTATGCTTCCCAAATATGCAACAAAGTCTAGAAAATTCAGGATCTTTGCTGAAAGTATTTACATAGATATTTTATACCCTAAGTAGACTCCAAAGAATTCTTCCTAAATGGGAACATATCTTCTGGGAGTATAATTATTAGGCAGACTTTAAAAATTCACTTCAAACTACTCTATCAAAAATGCTGGGTGAGCAAATTGGTATGACTAAGGAAATTATTATTATTATTTTTGAGCTATGACATAGAATTGGAATTGCCTAGACAAAGTAAGGCCTTGCTGAGTCTAATTATGGTGGCTGCCAAAAAAGGAATTACTAGGAAATGGAAAACAATTCTAAAACTAACTGCACTAGAAGTAGTGAATATAGTAACAGAGATAAAACAACTGGAAATGGGATACTTAGAAAAGGGCAGGAGCAGGAGTAAATTGCATAGAAAAAAATGGAAATTGTGGGAACAATACATTCAGACAAGGAATGAGGTTTAAAAAAAGGCAGGATTTGAATGAGTTATGTAATATCTGACTGACGGTGACTGGGTAGATTATAAGTGATGTATAATGTTTGCAACTAAAATCATGTCAATATGGTTTGTTTTCGTTTATATAAATGTATGATTACCTATGTCAAAAGTGACAATTTAATGAAAGAGTGAAAGGGGCAAGGGCTTGTTTAATCTTTTTTTTTTTTTTTTTTGCTGTGAGGAAAGCAGTCACCAGAAAGTGGGAAAAAAGGAATCACTGACACTAGAAGGTGTCATGCAAATTAAGGAGATAAAAGAAGTTGAATGTTCTTCATCATACTTTCTACAGTATGCTACAAAGGTTAGCAAAATTACTACTATACTTCTAACACTACACAACCAATGTTGGATAATGCAATATTTCTGTAAATGCAATGTGCACAGCTCTAATGTAAACCACTTCTTTTTCTTCACTTTGGCATTTTTTGATCATATATGTTTGTAATTCCCTTCATTGCTTAGGTCATTGTTGAAAATGGTCAATGGGACACTCCATCCACCCAGTTAACAAATGGAAAGTAAATAAATAAATGTCAAAATATGAGAACAAATGTTGAACTGGATGCATTAGACATCCATCCACAACCCACTTTCTCCCATTTTTACACAGAGGGTCTGGGATATCAACAGTGACACTTATCTAGAACCAACGTCCATACTTCCATTTCTTTGGAATGCTGAATAAAACCAGAGTACCTTGAGAAAACTCACACAAAAACATGGAGGACAATCAGATTCCATGCAGAAGGTACCCCAGCTGAGAATCAAACAGAAGAACCTCTTTGCTGTGAGGCAACAATGTTGCCCTGTGTGTACAGCCCCTATATTGTATGCTTTGGATACTGAAGGTAAAAGGAACATCTGAGTCATGAATAACAACTTCAGCGTTATGTTTTACCACACTGTAAGCATTTTGCTTTATATTTACTTTTAAACTTTTGACACAGTGTAAAACCTCTCTGGCAAACAAGTGCTAGCTATCAGAAAGTACAATGTGCTCCATATGACTGTATCTTTTTACATGTCATTATTTAATAGCTAAAAGAAAATACTATGTTGCAATGTAATTTATAAACTGGCTGCTGGTCAAGGTTTAAAAACAAATATAGCTTTATATTTCATGGCAGTAGTTTAGATGTTTCATACTGCGGTGGTGGTGCTGCGGTAGCATTGTCACCTCACAGTTAGACATTGCCCGTTCGATTCTCAGAGCGTTTTCTGTGTGGCAACATGCATGAATGGGTGTTCCTTCGTGGAAGGTTGTGCGTTAGGCCCAGCAAGCCAGCACGTAAAAATCTACTGCCAATCATTAGCGCACCGGAGTTCCGCTGTGGTGACTCCTAACCGGGAAAAGCCGAAAGATACAAACAAAAACTTTAGATGTTTCATAACTGTGTAACTGTATCTGAATACTGAAATTACACTATATTATTAAATGAACGTCAAAAGCAACATTTAAAAGAACAAGTTACGCAAGCTTGTATGTATGAGAATGAATTTCTTGACTCATTTAAAATTTCTGTGATAAGTCTGGACATTTCATAGCTGAACATTTGCAAGGTTAAACTAGTTTATTAACAGAAAGAAAAGAAGTTAGGTACTCACCATAACGTTCCATCTGAGTTGTCCATTTTCATTCTTCCTCACCTCATGGGTTCGGATCTTATCCCTTGGATCCAACTCGACCATAGCTTAAGCTTGTGGCAATCAAAAACTCTCGAGCTTCTCCCGTACCCATAATGCTCCAACCCCAAGTACCTCAGATCTTGTTTGCTGATTTACTAGAAAGGAAATATTTGTAGACAAATAGGAAGAAGACTATATCTGGAGCCCAATATAAAAGATAATAATGTCCATAAACCAATTAACCTTCCAGGAGTTTAGAAATGATGAGGGTTGGTGGGTGGGGAGTTGAGGAAGAATGAAAATGGAGAACAAAAATGGAACATTATGGTGAGTACATAACTTCCTTATCTGATGTTGAAAACTTTCATTCTATCCTCAACTGATGGGACAGATTTACCAGCTACCCAAGATCTGGGTGGACTCAAGGAAGGATATTCCTCAGCACAGTTGAACCAAATGAAGTTCTACCTCTGGAGACCAGATCCAATTTGTAATAAGTAACAAAGGTATGGGGAGTGGCCCAAGCTGCTGCAGCACAAATATCATCCACGGACATTCTAGACTGAAAAACTGGAAGTTGCCATGGATCTAGTTGAATGGGTCCGTAAAGATTTTAGTAAGGAAATGCCCAATTTATTATAAATAAATGAAATACAGCCAGCCATCTGGCTAAAGTTACTTTGGCAACTGGCTTTCCCAATTTTACTTCTGCAAATCAAACAGTTGGTTAGATCTTCTGATGTCTTTTGTTCTGTTTAGGTAAAAATGCAATTGTCTGTGAAAATCCAATAAATATAGCATGTATTTGCCTTTGTTAGCAAATTTAGGAAAGAATACTGGCAAATTAATGGACTGATTGATATTAGATTCTGACACCACCTTAAGAAGAAAGGATGCATTACTTCATGAAGTAACTCTATGCTTGCAAAAAATAAAGTATGGAGGGTTTGAGGACAATGCTTGAATCTCAGAAATGTGTCTAGCAAAAGTAATGGCTACCAGAAAAACTGTCTTCCAACACAGGTAATTAAGGTCACACTTAGATGCTAGTTCAAATGGGGAATGAGTAATAGCTCGTAGTACCAGATTTAGGTCCCATGGGTGAGTAGGGTCTTTAAAAGGAGGTCTTAGAAGAAGAGTGCTTCTCAAAAAAGATTTGCAGAGTTTATGAGAAGCAACAGAGAAAACTTCAAATCCAACTTGAAAATTTGATAACAGCTGCTAACTAAACCTTAACTGTTGAGGAATTAGCTCCTTTTTTAAGAGTATAGCCACAAATTCCAGAATGTTATGTATGTGAGCTGAAAAGGATCAACATTACTTTAGTGAGCCCAGTAACCAAACTTTTCTACCTACTGGAGTAGAGCTTTCGTTTAGAGGGTTTATGGGAAGATAAAAGTATATGTCAGACAGGTGAAGAGAGCATAGATTGTCTGGCTATAGCTGGAATAGGAGATGCCAGGTTGTCAGCCTGAGGATTGATAAGTCTGAATGAACCATGCCTGTCGGATGAGACAGGAGGTCTGGAGTCGAATCCAGAATCCAAGGTTGGTGAAGTAAATGAGACCAAAGGTAGGGGAACCAAATCTGTCGAGGTCAGTATGGTACAATGAGGACTACTTTGCTCTTCAAAATGGCAGCTTTCTGTAGGAATTTTGGAACTAGCGGAATTGAAAGATAAACGTAAAGTAGACCAGGGGTACACTCGTAAAGGACAGCATCCCTCGATGATTCCCCCTGTGGGGGGATTAGGGCAAACTAGGCACTGTATTTGTTGTTTAGGGTAGAAGCAAAAAGACTGCAGCAAGGCTGGCCCCAATGACAGAAAATAATTTTTCCTACATTCTTGCTGAGATACCATTTGTGAGGTAAATAAATGCAGCTCCTCAGCTTGTCTGCCATCAGACTGGACTTCCCCAGAATGTGGCTGCTATGAGAAAGTGGTTGGATGAGATCGCCCATTGCCACACTCTGAGCGCTTCTCAACACAAGGGATAAGATCTGGTTCCTCTTTGTTTGTTGATGTACCAAACTACTGACATACTGTCCATCTGAATTGCAATTGTCTCCAAAGTGAGAGCACTGCTCTCATCTCTAGGACACTGATATGCAAGCTGGCCTCTTTGGGGCACCAACTGCCTTGGACTGTTTTCCCCAGAAAATGCTCCCACCCCACCAAAACTCGGAAGCATCCATGATCACTATGGCCTTGGGCTGAAGGGGAATGAACAGACGGCATTGCAGAACCTGGTCCAGTTGGCTCCATTTGAGATCCCTCTTGCATGCATGGATGATTCATTTTGTGGTTGACATGTGTTGGTAAAGTATCAACCATTGTGTTGCTAGCATCCACTAAAGGATCCTTGTGCAAAATCTGGCTAAAGGTACTAGAGCTATAGCCACTGGCACTGATCCTAGAACTTGAAAGACAGAGCAAGCTGAAATCCTGGTACTGCAGATTATTTTTCTAATCTGTGGCCTTATACTCTGAACCCCTGAAAGAGGTAGTGAGGCTATCACTGACCTTCTGCTGAACAGTGCTCCTATAAACTTCAAGTTCTGGGTTGGTTTTAGTTGTGACTTCTCACAGTTTATGGTTATCCCCAAAAGAGAACATGTTTGGAGAATCTGATCTCTTCCCCTTGTTAACGGATGCCTGGTTGGGGTGGTAATGAGCCAGTCGTCTAGATGTAGGAAACACCCAGATTCCTTACAGTCTCTAGTGAGCTGTTACTACTGCCATACATTTGGTAAACACCCTGGGGGCTGTGGTGAGGCCAAAGAGCAGAACTCTGAACTAGTAATGACTGGCTCCCAGCTGGAAGCATGAATATCTTCTGGATCTGGATTTCTAGCCAGACTCTCTGGTAAAGGGATAGTCGACCCCCAATTGCCTCCAGAGAAGGGAACTTAGGCCTCCTTTTAGGAATGCTGGAAGGGTCTGTCAAAGAATGAATCTTTGGACCCCTGGTTTTGTGGGCAACCTCTGCCATGGGGTTGGTGTCCACCATTAGTTCCCCCCCTCTACTCCTAGGGAACTTCCTCCATGTGTGTCCTGGAAAGGTCCCTGGGACTTTTTGAACCACATCTTTAGACTACCTCGTTGCCTCCTGAAATGGATCTTTGAGGTATCAAAAAACATACGCTCATGGCAGACAGGGTCTTTCCATCCTCACACCTCAATAATGTGCCTTTCACTTTTGGGCCAAACAAAGAGACACACACCAATGTTTCACATCCACTGAGGCATAATCATAAACCCAACATATTAATCATAGGAGACTCCATTGTGAGACACATAGATGTGCCTCTCACCAGGCTGGATAAGGAGAAAGTTATGGCTAGTTATTTGTCAGGTGGCAAAATCTGCCATATCACACACACACGCAAGTCTCTCAACAACAGGTACTGTTATGACTCTGTCATAGTCCACGCTGGAGTGAACGACTTGAGACATACCTCCTTGGACTATATGAAGAAAGACATGATTTAGCTTGCTGAATATGTGTCCCAGGCAGGTATGTCCCTAGCCTTAAGCAGCATTCTACCATCACCCAGTATGATGCCTCAATACAAACAGAAAATGACTGACTTTAACAATTGACTTAGTTTCTGGTGTCATTCTAGGGGGATCCAGTGCCTGACAGCCTGAGAAGATATGATCGACAGACCATGACGCTTTGCTAGAGATGGCCTGCATCTGTCTCACTTGGGTTTCAGGCTTCCGGCAAAGGCCCTTGCCTCCCCCATAGTGCCTTTTTTAGGAAAAGTCATGAGGTCGATACTACCAACATAAAAATCTCAACAAAATGCAAATTAAAGGTCATGCTGCTAAACGCTAGAAGTCTAAACATGAAACTGCACTCATTGCAAGCATTCTTAACCCTGGAAGATGCTGACATTTGTGCAGTCAAAGAAACCTGGTTCAAAGCTGTGGAGAGCACCCCAGCCTTACCTGGTTTACTCATCCTAGCATACATTCAGACCCCAGAATGTGGGCAGCAAAGCCAAAGGAGGTGGAGTTTCAATATATATTAAAGATATGTACACCTCAAGGCTGGTCAACCAGTATGAAGCACGAGAGATGCTACAGGTGCCGTTAACCTTTAACAAGACCCCTATTCAAATTACAGCTAGACATAGGCCTCCAAATTTGACTCAAGATACCCACTCCACCTACCTGGACCTCTTCAAATCTATCAAGATTCAACCCTTTACCCTAATCCTGGGTGACTTTAATAACCCAACCATAGATTGGAAAAACTACTCATGCCAGAACACAAATGCCCAGAGATTCCTCAATTTTGATCAATGCAAATCCCTTGGAACAGCTAGTTGATACCCCCACAAGAGGCGATAATATCTTGGACTTGGTATTAAACAACATGGGTAACCACTGCAGCATCCCTATGGTATCATCCTCCCTGATAAGATCTGACCATAAAGCGGTCAATTTCGAAGTCACCATCGCCCCCAACCCCCTCCCCTCTAGCTAGGGTCATACAAAAAAACTTCTCCAAAGCCGATTATAACCTCCCGAGGGATGGTATAAACACCTTCACAGCCCCCACTCCCACTGCAGGAACTGGCACCAATGTCCAGATCTACACCAAAGTACTATACGAGCATTTAAACAGATGCATGGAATCAGGAATACCTGACAGGACAAAATAATCTTCCACAAGGAAGAGTAAACCTGTCTGCTGGACATCTGCAATAAATAAACTATATAACAAAAGGAAAAAAAATTCTGTCCAAGACCAAGAAGGAGCAACTGCTCAATTGGAAGCAATCTCTCCTTAGCCTGAGCAAGCAAATAAGAGCAATAGTGAAATCCTCTAAAGCCAACTTCGAATCCAAATTGCCCACATGTACTAGAGACAATCATAAGGCCTTCTTCACATATCTCCGCAATCTCAAAGGAAGCACCCAGATATGTTCAGAACTGGTGGTCAAGGACACCACATACACAAATGCTATAGATATAGACAATCTACTGGCTGACAGATTCAGCGAAAACCTCTCCCCTCTGTCCCCCAATCAGTAAATCAGGACATCCCCAGTACCTGCCCCACAAGCCTTATCTCTAGGGAACAGGTCATCACTGCCCTCTCAAAGGCAAAAAAATACAGCCTCCATGGGACCTGATAACATCACAGGCTGCAACCTACATGAACTCAGGCATGAACTTCCAGCACCATTAGGCACCCTATTCAACCAAAGCCTGAGTACAGGCTTTATCCCAGCCAAGTGGAGTACAGCCACTGTCATCCCTTTACACAACGGTCCACCAATCCAGAAAATTATAGACCCATCAGCCTAACTAGCCTGATCTGCAAGGGCATGGAACGGTTTATCATGGACCTCATTAACAGGGACAGTGGCAACCTCCAAACACTCTACCCCACACAGTTTGGCTTTGTCAAGGGGAGGTCACGTCTGTTAAATCTGGTCGACTTGTTTGAGACAGTCACTAAAGCCATGGACAAAGGGAAGACAGTGCACACTACCTACCTTGACCTGGCCACCAAAGCCTTCAACACTATTCCCCACTCAGGCATAGTAGATAATCTCTCTCAACTAGCCAAAACCAAAAGAAAATTGAGCAATTCCACCAAGGCACAACTCCACTGGTATTTTTCACACGAACAAGCTTTATTGAAACACACTTTCTTCAGAATAAAACCATAAACGCTGTTATCACCACAGATGCGTTTTCGTCCTCTAATGACTTCCTCAGATGAAACAGAAATGCATACCTTTTACAATTCTTCCCCTAAAATACCCTCCACTTAATTAATACTGCTATCCAATTGGTGTATATTCTTAATGTGGTCACATGTACTTAATAGATGCTCAGCCCTATAAAACTTTTTTTTAAAAATCCCTTTAAACCAGTCCTTTAAAACAGTTCTAAACGCATACATACATACATAAATATATAAATATCAAAATATCCTCTCTAAACTCTAATAGATATAAATATATAAATATAAATATTCCTGTCCTAGAGACTTCCCATACTCTGGAACAGACTACCTATCTATATCAAACAAAGCTCCTCATTAACACTCTTCAAGAAAAACCTTGATGATTGGATGGGTAATAGGAAATTCACCCTGGGGATCACTTCTGTGGTTCTGCTTGACAGGGGCACAGGAAAATAATTTTCTTGGGTGGCGAAAGCCAGGGTACCTTTTTGGCTAGGCTTGTACAGGCCCTAGGGCCAATAGCCTAGTACCTACCTATGAACCTATAAATATAAATACAAATACAGTTTAGTTTTATACATTTTAAAGACCTAATAAAACAAACTTTTCTTCCATACAATAGCACCATCTTGTGTCCAAAGAAAGAATTAAACTCCTACACAGGTACTTTTTAGATAAATGGTTCAAACAGTAATATAGTAAAAAACAAGAAGTTATGTACTCACCATAACGTTCGATGTATGTAGTCCATCTCGCCTTACATTCTTACTCATGGGTTCGGAGCCGAATATTGGCTCCGACTCAGCCAACTTTTTATTTACTAGCTCGAAGTCTCCCATTGGCTGGGCTAAGCAGGTATCCCATGCTGCACTGCTCCATTTCCCCAGATCTAGTTTGCTGTGAAACCAACAATCACACCTCATGCATAACAACAACCCAATAAGGTAGAACACTAACAAGGAGAATAAGAAAACACAAACTACCATTGAAGGGTACTCTAGAACCAATTACAACCTCCAAATCCTCCAGGAAGGGGGCAGGTGGGAGGGTACGTAAGAATGTGAGGCGAGGGTACGTAAGAATGTGAGGCGAGATGGACTACATACATCGAACGTTATGGTGAGTACATAACTTCTTGATGTTATGTAGTCCAATCTCGCCTACATTCTTACTCAAGCGACAGCGTCCCCAGCACCTCTATCCTGGGAGGCTCAAAGGAAGATACTCCTGAGGACTGTGGAACCAAAGAAAGCTCAACCCCTAGAAGCTACGTCCAGTTTGCAAGGAGTAATAAAGGTGTGCGGAGAAGCCCACGTGGCTGCAGCACAAATAACATCCAAAGATAGTCTGGCATGGTATGCCATAGACACAGAAACAGCCCTAGTAGAGTGAGCCTGGATGGGGAACGGTAGATTCTTTCCCGCTGAAGAATAAATAAAGGAAATACAATTTGAAATCCATCTGGAAATGGTAACCTTGGAAATAGGGGAACCCGCTCTATTTTCTGAAAAGGAAACAAACAATTGGTCAGATTTTCGTAGGTGTTTGGTCCTGTGTAGGTAGAATCATAGTTGCCTGTGCACATCCAGTTGATGGAACCTAAACTCTGCCTTGTTCGAGAATTGAGGGAAGAACACTGGCAGCTCAATAGACTGATTGAGATTAACAGAAGGTGTTACTTTGGGGAGAAAGGACGGATTGGGTCTGAGAGAAACTCTGTCCTCATGAAAAATTAAATACGGGGGTTTGATGTAGAGAGCTTGAATCTCTGACACCCGTCTGGCTGATGTGATGGCTATTAGGAAAGCTGTCTTCCATGACAAAAACTTTACTTCACAGGTGGAAGCCGGCTCGAATGGTGGGGAAGTAAGGGCTTGCAAAACAAAGTTTAGATCCCAGGGCATGATAGGTTCAGACACAGGAGGCCGGAGTAATAAGGTGCCCTTTAGAAAGGCCTTACAGAGTTTATGGGCCATAAGGGAAGGCTCATAGGAGGTATGAAAGTTTGAAATAGCCGCCAGCTGGACTTTTATGGTAACGGACGCAGAGCCCTGCTGATATAGCATGGACAAGAAATCCAAGACAGCAGCAATTGGGGCTGTGAAAGGGTCAATTCCTTGGGCCTGAGCCCAAATAGAGAATCTCTTCCATTTGCTGGAGTAGATCTTCCTAGTCGAGGACTTATGAGAAGAGGATAAAATGTGCACTACCTCAGGTGAAAAACGATGAAGTCTGACTAACGATGGAAGTGGAGTAGCCAGGCTGTCAATCTGAGGGTCCGCAGTGAGGGATGGAACTGTCCCGACATGTGTGTCAGTAGGTCTGGAACTGGGTCCAGAATCCAAGGAGTGTCCACAGTGAATGGATGGAGAAAGGAGAACCAGACTTGGCGAGGCCAGTGTGGGGCAATTAGAATCATCTTGCTTCCCAAGGAAATGGCTTTCTGAATCACTTTTGGTAACAGAGGAAATGGAGGGAAAGCATAGAGCAGACCGGAGGGCCAATTGTGGACTAGAGCGTCCCTGGGTGACTCCCACTGTGGGGGGATCAGGGTGAAGTAGTTGCTGCATTTGGTATTGAGGGGATTGGCAAAAAGATCGCAGCAAGGGTGACCCCACCTGCTGAAAATCTGTTCCGCAACCAGATGGTTCAGGGACCACTGGTAAGGATCAGAATAGCTCTGCTCAGCTTGTCTGCTATCACACTGGCCTTCCCCGGAATGTGCGTTGCCACTGGAAACCGTTGGGAAGACACTGCCCACTGCCACACTCACATTGCCTCTCTGCACAGGGGGTAAGATCTGGTTCCTCCTTGTTTGTTTAGATACCACACAGCAGACATATTGTCTGAGTGTATTGCAATCGGCCCCAGAGGAAGAGAGCTCTGAAGTGCCCACAACGCCAATAACACAGCTCTCATCTCTAAGACATTGATGTGCAGATGTACCTCGTGATCTGCCATGTGCCTTGGACTGTCCTGCCAAGATAATGCCCCCCCCACCCCATCTGGGAGTCGTCCGTGATCACCGTGGCAACAGGTGACAGAGGGACAAACAGTCTCCCCTCGTTCAGATTGGTGGAGCACAGCTACCAACTGAGATCTTGTTTGCATCGGTCCGTGAGTAGGATCTGGTGGGAAAGGGGGAGTTTTTGGAGAGACCATTCGGCAAAGAGAAGCCATTGAAGAAGCCTCATGTGTAATCTCGCTAGCGGCACTAGCATAATGGTAGCTGCCATGGTGCCCAGAAGCTGAAGAACCCATCTCGCCTGTACTTTCCTGAGGGTAACAAAGCGTGAACCCGATTTTGTAATACTTCGATCCTTTTGTGCGGCAAAAAGGCCTGCATTTGAATGGTGTCTAGCTCTGCGCCTATAAATGTGACATGCTGTGAGTGCAGCAAGGCAGATTTTTCCCAGTTCAATGTTATTCCTAGCCGTTGACAGAGGATAATGGTAGCGTCCCTGGCTTGGATGAGTAGATGCCTGGTAGGGGCGGTGAGGAGCCAGATGTCCAGGTACGGAAACACTTGGAATCCTTAACGTCTCAGGTGAGCTGTCACCACTGCCAAACATTTGGTGAACACCCTCTGGGCTGTGGTGAGACCAAAGGGCAGGGCACAAAACTGAAAATGACTGGCTCCCAGCCGGAAGCATAGGTGACTCCTGGATGCCCTGTCCCTTTTGATATGATAGTAAGCATCTTTGAGGTCGATGGAGCACATCCATACTTCTTTTTCCAGCAACAGAAAAATGGACTGAAGGGTGACCATTCGGAACTTGGACTTCAGAACATAGTGGTTTAATCTGCTGAGATCTAGAATGGGTCTCAGGTCCCCTGTTCTTTTCGGCACCAAAAAGAGTCTTGAGTAAGTCCCTAATCCGATTTGGTCGGAGGAGACCGGTTTGATGACTCCCTTCTTTAGCAGCTTTGAAACCTCTAATGCTGCGTGATCCCTTTGACTGGGTGGAATGTCTGGGATTCTTCTGACTGGAGGGGGGGTCTGATGAAAAGGGGATGGCGTAACCTCCAGAAACTATTCGTAATACCCATCGATCCTGGATGATGCTTTCCCAGGCTTCCAGGTACAACGATATGCGGCTCCCGACTGGCTCTGGAATAGCACAGTTGGGCAACACATCAGGAACGATAGTAGGAAGAACCGCGAAAGGAATCACAGTCTCCCGAGTTGTGGGGGCCTCCTCTGCCTCTAAGGCGGTGTCTTCAAGAATAACCTCCCCCTCCTCTGCCTCTGGAGGGTGACTCACCTTGTGTGGCCGGGAAAAACTTCTGCGATGTCTTGAACCACATCTTCCCTCCCCTCTGAGCCTTGGGGTAAGAACTCGAGGGAAGGGAAAAAAACGAACCCTACGGCAGACAGGGTCTTTCCCTCTTGCTCGCACCTGATGAGGGTGTCTTTCACTTTGGTCCCAAAGAGCGAGGACCCATCAAAGGGAGCATCAGTGAAGGAAGACTTGAAGGCCTCCGCGAAATGATACAGGCACATCCAGGCTTGCCTCCTGAAATGGCTGCCCTACTCGCCCCCTCGGCTGCATATGATATGAGCCTCATGGACGAGTTGACAAGAGAATTGAGGGTAGACACCTGGGTGTTAACCATTTGCACTATCGCCTCAGGTACGTTACCCGCTAGAGTATCTCCTAACTCCTTGAGGAGATCTCTCTGAAGCCAAGTAAAGTGACAGAGATTGTTCAGTGACCGTAGGGTGAAGGTCGCTGATGAGAGGGTACATTTCCCATACTGGTCCATGCTCCTAGACTCCTTGTTAGGAGGATGGACGGAGGAAGAAGACTCGGCTACTTCCTGCTGTGTGGCCACCGCCACCACCATGGCATCTACAGAAACCCCTTTGGACAGAAACTCTTTCCCTGGGGGGGCAGAAAGAAACTTATTGGGCCTTCGGGGTACGGGTTCCACCAAATCAGGATTCTCCCACACCCTTCGACAAATTAAATCCAAGAGTCTGTCAAAGGGTGGAGACACCCAGGAGGCGGAGGGTTGAGCACCAAAGGCCTTGAGGAATACCGACACCTCCTCAGAGGGGGTTTTGGATGGCCAGTCGCCTCTCTGTCTCAATATCTCCAGGATGTCGGAGAAAGAGACGTCATCAGAGGACGACTTGGGGGACCCCTTGGACTCCTCGAGGTCAGTATCAGAAGTGAGGGACTCGTCCTGGGAGTCTATGTGCTTCCTCTTGCACGACATCTTTCTAGGGGGCTCCTCAGGCACAGACTCTGAGGGGCCCTCAGAAAGTTGGGGACCGCTCATGGAGGTATCCCCAGACCTTTGGGCTCTGCCACCTATGGATAGGGGGATGTCAGAGGCTCTAGCCGGGGTGGAAGGGGATGGAATGACCGATCTGGGTGATGTAACTGACGATCTGGCCAGTGCGCTCCGCATGGCCTCGAAGGTGGGTCCCCCCAAATCTGAGGACCGATCGGCCTCCGAGGCCATGACTGGGGTCGGGGTTCCCCGAGGCGATGCGCCGAGAGGGAGGCTCGGAACCGACAGGTGTCCCGAAGTATCCCCCTCGGGCCCGACTGAGGAAACCCGAGTGCCGAACTCTGTGGATGAAGCCGACTGGGTTGGAGCCAACGTCGGCCCCGATAAACCCTTGAGGGGTATCGGAGCCGGTGCAAGAACTTCACTCGGAGTGGAGCACTCCGGCTTCGAAGACAAGGAAGTGCTCAGAGGAGGAACCATTGACACAAGCATCGGGACAGGCTCCGGAGTCGACTGGGTCGGAGCCGAGAATAATTTTGCCAACACCGGAGACTGCAGGAGCCTCTGTACCACCCTATCGACAAACAAATCAGAAAGCCTGGAGGATTTGGAGGACAGGGAGGGAGATTGGGTTCTCCTCTCGGGAGAGCCATGCCTAACACTGGGCGACCGGCTCAGAATGGGTTCCAATAAAATAGGAGCTGATGCCGATTCCAGTACTACAGATACCTCCTGCGGCCCCGAGGACAGAGAAGCCAAGGAGGTAGAGTCCAGTTTAGAGATTTTCTTCGGAGGCTCCGAAGATACAGACGGAGCCGGAGATCTTTTCTTCACCTTCAAAGCTTTAGACTTGGACTGAGAACTAGAAGTCGAGTCTAAAGACTCTTCAAACGAAGGTTTTAGAAGTGACTTCAATATTAGTTTATTTTTTCTCTCCTGGAGCACCATAGGGCTGAAGGCGTGACAGAAGCTACAAGACTCTTGCAAATGAATTGCTCCTAGGCAATAAACACATACAGAGTGTCCATCTGTAATGGACATCTTGTAATTACACTTTGAACATTTTTTAAAACCGGAAGGTTTATGTTCCTTCTGATCCTTAGACATCTTGTACAAGAATACCACAGAATGCAACTTAGCCTGAAGAAAGCAGCAAAGGCGGGAAAAACTACTAATCACAGTACACACAAAGGGAACCAAGAACCTCTAAGTAAAACGGTTCTTACAATTCACAAAACACTAACCACAAGTGAAAACACTAAAAACAGGCTTAGACCAATAACCAAGAACAAACCCAAGGGAACGAAACTCTACACAGGAAGGAGGACTAGGTCCTCTAAGTCAAATGGGCCTAGCCCATCGGAACAGTCAGAGATACCAACTACACAAATATAAACACACTGCAAACACGCAACAAGAAGAAATAGCTATTAAAATAGCTTTTGTGGTTAAACAACTAGAAATTTCTCGAGAGAAATTAAAAAAGAAGGTACTTAGCCACAGCCAAGCGAGACCACATCCTAGCTCCATGAGCAGCAAACGAGATCTGGGGATATGGAGCAGTGCAGCATGGGATACCTGCTTAGTCCAGCCAATGGGAGACTTCGAGCTAGTACATAAAAAGTTGGCCGAGTCGGAGCCGATATTCGGCTCCGAACCCGTGAGTAAGAATGTAGGCGAGATTGGACTACATAACATCATACATTTTCTTTTTTCTCTTTTCTCTTTTTGAACCAAAACAAATTATTGCACATACACTTTTGATGTTGCAGTCCCTAGCTTTCTCCTAGGGTACGAAGTATTGCATTTTTTTAAAAAGAACAAAAATGAGAAGTTATGTACTTACCATAACGTTCCATGTTAGTGGTCTTCTTCTTGCCTTCTTTCTTGCTGGATGGGTTCGGAGCCGAACCTCGGCTCCGACTCGGCCTATTACTAAAGCTCGAGGGCTATTTTTACTGGCTCGAGGCCATCCTATGTCCCATAATGCTAGGCGTGATATACCCAGATCTCGTTTGATAGCTAACACTATGGACATACATGTCCCCACCATGACAGAGAATATATATATAAATATATATATATATATCTACCTCTATACATCTAGGTATACAAAACTCTTATAAGAGTTACCAAGAAAGGAACAAGAGGTAGCTAAGGAGATAACTCTCATGATAATACATCTCAGAAGATACTCTCGGTCTTGCCAGGCTAGGGGGATGGAGGGTGGGATGCAAGAAAGAAGGCGAGAAGAAGACAACTAAGATGGAATGTTATGGTAAGTACATAACTTCTCAATGTTAAGTTGTCAATCTCGCCTTTATTCTTGCTGGATGGGACAGCGTCCCTAGCACCTTAGTGCTGGGTGGCTCAATGGAACAAACTCTTGAGTACAGTGGAACCAAAATCAGCCCTACTTCTAGTGGTCATATCCAGCTTGTAATGAGAAATGAAGGTATGAGGAGAGGCCCATGTGGCCGCTGCACAAATGGAATCCATTGGCAATCTTGCCTGAAAGGCTACTGAAGAAGCTAATGCTCTGGTTGAATGAGCCCTGGGCTTAATAGGGAGCTCTTTATGCCTCAATTGGTAAATCAACATGATAACAGAGGTCAACCACCTGGACAAGGTTACTTTGGAAACTGGCAGGCCTTGTTTCCCTTCCGCGTAAGACAGGAAGAGCTGTTCTGATTTCCTCGTCTGCTTGGTTCTATACTGGTAGAAGCATAATTGACTGTGAATGTCTAGACAATGTAACTTCCGTTAAGACCTATTGGTATAAAGTGGGAAGAAAACAGGAAGATTGATGGTCTGATTCAGATTTTTTTCAGAGAGTACTTTGGGAAAAAAGAACGGATTAGTCCTAAGTGACACTCTATCTTTGTGAAAAACAAGGTAAGGAGGGCGAACACAAAGGGCTTGAACTTCCGATACCCTTTTTGCTGAAGTGATGGCTACTAAAAACAGAGTTTTCCAAGAAAGCACGAACAGGAAGCCGCAGGCTCAAAGGGAGGGAGAATTAAAGACGACAGCACCAAATTTAGGTCCCATTGTGGGGGAGGATCTTTTACCGGGGTCCTAAGTAAAAGGGTTCCTTTTAGAAAGGCTTTACAAAGTTTGTGTGACATAATGCTGGTCTCTGACAATCCAACATGAAAATTCGCAATAGCTGCCAACTGAACTCTGATGGTGGCTGAAGAAGATCCCATTTGAAAAAGTTCTGCCAAAAACTCTAAGACTGTATGGACAGGAGCTGTAAAAGGGTCAACTTGTTTCTCCCCTGCCCAAACAGAGAAACGCTTCCATTTGCTAGCATACGTCTTTCTGGTAGTAGACTTGTGCGAAGCGATGATGATGTCACGAACTGAATGAGAGATTGAGGGAAGCCTGGCTAGAGCTGGAAGTGGAGCAACCAAGCTGTGAGGTTGAGAGATTGATGCAGCCCGCCCGACTGATGTGTCAGAAGATCTGGCACTGGGTCCAGATGCCAGGGTTGATCTAGTAGATGACGTTGCAGGAACGGAAACCAAATTTGTCGAGGCCAGTAAGGGGCAACAAGGATCATTCTGGATCTCAAAACAGTTGCTTTCTGGATTAACTGAGTAATTAAGGGAAAGGGGGTGGGGGAAGCATACAGAATACCCCGGGGCCAATCGTGGACTACAGCGTCTCTGGGGGGAAGACCTGGGAGAGGGAAGAGGGTGAAGAAGTCTGGGCACTTGCTGTTTTGAGGGGTTGCAAAAAGATCACAGCAAGGCTGACCCCACCTCCTGAAGATTTTTTCCGCTACTAGCTGGTTGAGAGACCACTTGTGGGGCATGAGAATGGCTCTGCTCAGCCTGTCCGCTATGACGTTGGACTTCCCAGGGATATGCGTTGCTACCAGAAACCGTTGAGAAGAGATCACCCACTGCCACAGTCGCTTGTTGATGTACCACACTACAGACATATTGTCTGTCTGAATTGCAATAGTCCCGGTGGGTAGAGAGTCTTGAAGGGCCTGCAACGCTAAAAGTACCGCTCTCATTTCCAAGACATTTATGTGCAGGTGGCCTTCGAAAGGCTGCCATGTGCCCTGGACTGTCCTGCCCTGAAAATGCCCCCCAACCTGATCAGGGAGGCATCCGTTGTCACAGTAGCCACAGGAGGAGGAAGGACAAAGGGTCTGCCCTGAAGAACCTGAGGGGAGACCATCCACCACGAAAGGTGCCTTTTGCATGACTGAGTGATTAGAATGCTGTGTGACATTGGAAGCTGCTGAAAGGACCACTGGGAAAACAGCATCCATTGCAGGATCCACATGTGAAAACGAGCTAGGTGGAGTAATGTGATAGCTGCTGCCATGAGACCTAGGGTTTTTAGTACGAATCTGGCCTGGACTCTGCTCTCTTGTAGTAGGATTTGAACATGATCGCGAATGTCTGAAATCCTTTGTACAGGCAGTTTTGCTGACAGTTCCACATTGTTTAAAACGGCGCCTATGAAGGTAATAGATTGACAAGGTGACAAGGGAGACTTTTTGAAGTTTATAGAGATACCTAGCTCATTGCAAATTTGGAGGGTATAATCTCTGGAATGGAGTAGCTGACGCTTGGTGGTGGCAGTAAGGAGCCAGTCGTCTAAGTATGGAAACACCTGGAATCCTTTTTGTCTCAGGTGAGCCACAACCACTGCCATGCATTTGGTAAACACCCTGGGGGCTGTGGTGAGGCCAAAGGGCAGGGCTCTGAATTGGTAGTGACTGGCTCCCAGTCGGAAGCGGAGAAACCTCCTGGAGCGCCTGTTCATTTTGATATGATAGTACGCATCCTGAAGGTCTATAGAGCACATCCAATTGTCCTGACCCAGGAAGGGTAGAATGAACTGGTGTGTGACCATCTGGAATTTCGTTCTTTGAACAGACTTGTTCAGCCTGCTGAGATCCAAAATAGGTCTCCAGTCCCCTGTCTTTTTTGGTACCAAAAAGAACTTGGAGTAGACTCCGGATCCTTGCTGGTCTGCTGGGACTGGCTGGATGGCTCTTTTTTCTAGCAGCTTTGAAATTTCTAGTGCTGCTTGATCCCTCAGACCAGGTGGAACATCTGGAAGGGGCCCTTTTGGCAGTTGTGGGGTATGAATAAAGGGAATGTTGTAACCCTCGGATATGATCGACCGTACCAAATTGTCTTGCGTGAGGGAATGCCAGGCTTCTGGGTACAGTGATAGTCTTCCCCCGACTGCCTCCGAAGGTGGACAGTCGGGCAGCTCCTCAGGGGTGCTGGGAAGGGTTTGTCAGAGAAGGATTCTCTGCTACCCTGATTCTGCGGACCCCCCCCCCTGAACCTCGGGCGGCGTCTATTATTGTTCCCTCCTCTGCCTCTGAAGGGAAGCTCACCACGTGCGTCAGGCAGTACTCCCTGAGGTTTGCGGAACCACATTTTCCCACCTTTCTGACCCTTAGGGTATGGTCTAGAAGGGGTAGAAAAACAGACTCCTACGGCAGAGAGAGTCTTGTCTTCCTGCTCGCACTTGGTCAATGTATCCTTCACTTGAGGTCCAAACAAAGCAGAACCATCAATTGGGGTGTTAGTGAAGGACGCCTTGAAGGGGTCAGCAAAATAGCAAAGCCGCATCCAGGTGTGTCTCCTTAGAGCAACGCCCATGCCTGCAGCCCTACTCGCTCCATCGGCTGCATAGGAAATGAGCCAAATGGAGGAGTTGACAATACAGTTTAGGGTCCCTAGCTGGGAGTTGATCTTTTCCTGAGACCCCGCAGCTGATGGGTCCTGTAAGGTATCACCCAGTTCCTTGAGAAGGTCTCTCTGGAGACGAGTGAAATGGCACAAATAATTCAGCGACCGCATAGCAAAGGTCGCTGAGGAAAACATCCACTTACCATACCTGTCCATAGTCCTCGATTCCCTATTAGGAGGATGGACAGGTACTGAAGGGTCAGCCAACTCCTTTTTAGTGGCCGCCGCCACCACCATGGCATCAACAGGGATGCCCTTAGTTAGAAACTGCTTGTCAGAAGGGGCTGTAATAAATTTTGTAGGCCTCCGGGGAGTTGGTTCCATAGTATCCGGAGCCGTCCACGCCTTTTGAGCCACCACATCCATGAGTGGGTCGAAAGGCGGAGACACCCAGGAGGTGGAAGGGCGAGAACCGAATGCATCCAGGTACACCGACTCGTCCTCAGAAGGGTTAAGGGCAGACCAGTTTCCCCTCTGCTTAAGAATCTCCAGGATGTCAGAAAATGAGACATCCTCAGAGGGGGACCTTGGGGACCCTTCTGAGTCATCCAAGTTAGTGTCCGACGTGACTGACTCAGGGGAGTCTACATGCTTCCTCTTGCATTTTCTCTTTCGAGGGGGCTCCCCTGAAGGATCAGGGGAGGCCTCGGAAGAGGTGGATACACCCAATGGGGCTACCTGTAGCATCGGTTCTCCATGCTTGGGACCGGAAGGGCGGATAGAGACTGAAGCAGGCACCATAGAGGGAGGAGCCGAAGGAGCCGACCGTGTAGCAGGAACAGGGGCCAGCACACTCCTCATGACCTCAACGGCACCCCTATCAGGCAGGGAAGGGGGTCCCCACTCCGAAGAGACAAGGACTCCTCCCGGCACCGAGAGGGATGGCTCCGAGGCCGATGTCGGGGCCGAACTCACCTGTGCCGAGGCTCCAAGAGGCAGAACGGGGTTGGACAAGGGTCCAATGCCACTCGCCCCCTCAGAACCGACGAGGGAGTCCCGGTGCCGGATCCCTCCAAGGATGGAACCAAGGAAGAGATCGGAGCCGACGAGGGAGCCGAAAGGAGCGGTATCGGCTCCGACGGTCCCGACCCCTACAATCTCCGGCTCTGAACTCAAAGGAAGAGTCGGAGGAGGAATCGAAGAGGGAGTAGTGATAGCCACTGCCTGATGAGGAGGGCTATGCAACATTTGGGTCAGTGCCTGCGACTTAAGTAGTCTGCTAACCACCCTCTCGAGGTCATGGTCCGACAGCCTGGAAGACCGAGAGGAATGGGACCTGTGACTCCGCTCCGATAACAAGGGAGACTTCGGAGCCGAATGGACAGATTCCAGGGAAGGAGACCTGGAACGCTTTCTGCTCGAAGATGGCTCTGACAGCAGAGTTGGAGCTGACTGAGGCCTCAAATCATCGGTTCCGGCCAGAACCGATGCAGTGGTAGTAGTAGTTGCACCGTTCGGCGACGGTTTGGCGGGCATGGAAGGTTTACTCGACGAAGGCTTAGCCAGGGAACCTTCAGGCTTTAACAAGTCTCTCAAAATAAGTTTGTTTCTGCGTTCCTGCAGGACTCTTGGACTGAACGCATGGCAGACAGAACACGAGTCCTGCAGGTGCAGAGGGCCCAAGCAATATACGCAAGAAGTGTGACCGTCTGTCAGAGACATCTTCTGACAGCACGAGTCACACTTCTTCAAGCCCGAGACCTTGGTGTCATTCGACATCCTGAAATAAGGATGACGGGCAGAAAAAGACAACTCTGGGAGGTCTAGTCACAATCAGCCAACACACACACACAAAAAGGTTGTAGCAGACCAAGAAATAAACAAAAAAAAAAAAAACCCACACTTTTTAACACAATTTAACTAGGCACACACATACATCTACAGAAAAAAACCAAAGGGATTTACTACTACAGAAAAGTATGGAAGAAGTTTGGCCAAAGGCCTAACTATTCAGAGAGGGGAAAAACTGTATAAAAAAATACCTAAGAGGGAATTCTAAACAGGGATCTATAGGGTAGTAACTATAAAAAAACTATCCCTAAGATTATAACCCAAAAAGCTGACTAAATACAAGAAAAATATTAATACAACCTGGAGCCGGCAAAAAGACGCAACCTCGTAGCTGAAGCGGCAAACGAGATCTGGGTATATCACGCCTAGCATTATGGGACATAGGATGGCCTCGAGCCAGTAAAAATAGCTCTCGAGCTTTAGTAATGGGCCGAGTCGGAGCCGAGGTTCGGCTCCGAACCCATCCAGCAAGAATGAAGGCGAGATTGACAACTTAACATTTATATTTATAAAGTTAGTATACATAAACAGATACTTTTTTCAAAGTCACTAGAGCTTTGCAGCCCTTAACTTTAAAACTGGGGCAAGAGAGACTGTATCATTCAGACCTGGAAATCTAGTAGCTTCCAGGGATAGGTGCCACAGTAGTTCTTTGTATTCAATGGAAGTCTCCCATGGACCTCCTCTTATGTCCTTTGGAATTACTTCCAATACAAAGAATTTAAATTTACCTTCTTGACAGTTTATTGTGTGTCTGTAAAGAGCATTCTTGGTACATTTTGTTCTAATTTCATAGTTATGCTCATAGATTCTGTTTTTTAACTTTCTTTCTGATTTACCTACATAGAATGCTTCACAATGGTCACAAAGCCCTATGTACACTATACCACTAGTGTCACAATTCGCATAGTCCCTACTACTACTAAGTCTGTCCCTACTGCTAACCAGAATAGTGTCCCTCATGTAGATATATGGGCACTGGGAGCATCGTCCACATTTAAAGGTCATTACTTTACCCTCTTTACACTTAAGGCCATCTTTTTTACCTTCTAATATAGCCTTTAGACTTCTACCCCTTCTGTCTGTGCATCTTAAAGGGTTATTGAAAATTCCCTCCAAGTCTGATAGTTCACCAAATCTATTCCAGTCCTCTTCTAACAATTTTCTTATTCTTACTGCATCTCCATTATAATCTGTCACAAAATTTCTTTCGCCTTCAAAATTCACTGTTTTAACCTTTTCCTTACTAAGCCCTGTTTTTCCCCCCAGAATTAGTTTAAATCTATCCTGCCTTCCTTCTCTAACTTCTTTTTCTGTGTTTTTTATAAATTCATTGGGGTAACCTCTTTCTATAAACATTTCCCTCAATGTTTTGTATTCTACCTCAAAATCACATTCTCTGGATGTCATACGACTACCCCTAACATATTGTCTCTTAACAATTCCTTTTTTCTGGTGTAGGGGGTGTGCACTATTGTACGCTAAATATGAATTTGAGAACGTTTCTTTCCGATAAATCTTTGAACTGAAAATACCTTCACATTTCTTAATAGAAATGTCCAGATATTCCATTCATCCTTATTAATCTTGTATGTAAAATTTAAAAAATCAGTTGATTCTGATATATAATTTAAAAATTTAAAAAACATATGTCATCCAGGTAGCGCTTGTACAGTTTCCAACATTTTACATATTTGGAATTTATAATGTATTTTTCCTCCCAAATTGAAAGAATTATGTTGGCGTACGTGGGGGCACACTTTGCCCCCATCTCTACTCCCTGTACTTGTTTAAAAAACTCCCCTTCATAATGTATAAAATTATTTTTTAAACCATTTCCATCAGGGTTAAAATAAGATAAAACTCTCCGTTGTTAAACTTACCATACTTAATTAGGGCTTCCTCAAACCATTTCATTCCTTCATCATACGGTATAGATGAGAATAAGTCAATTATGTCAATAGTTATAAAAATCATTTTCTCATCATATAAATAATTTGTTATACCACGTAATAAGTCCCAAGAATCTTTTACTACACCCTGGCTTCCTAGCGCCATGTCTTAAGCTTAGTGTCCAACCATCTGGCCAAAGGCACTGTTATAGACCCTTATGATGACACTATAGGTCTCATAGGTGGGTGTTCTCTGTCTTTGTGCACCTTTGGAATCCCAAAGATGGTAGGTATTTTTGTTTTTACTATGTACAAAAAAAAGTTTCTATACTTATTAGTCCTTCCAACAGTAGGTCATTTAAAATTAAATCGATTTTTCTATTACCTATATTTATTTCATTAACTGAGATTCTGACGTATCTATTTGTGTTCTCCAATATGTCCATCATCTTATCTTCATACACCATTTGGTCCATAAGCACCGTCCCCCCTCCTTTATCCGGTCTCATCACCCTTAAGGTAGTATCATCTTTCACTTCATTTAACAATTTGTTTTCTTCCTTTGTTGTGTTATACACTATCCTTCTCTTAGAAAGTTCTGATCTTATTTTTCTCTCATTACCACAAAATTTTTTAATTGTGGGTGTAGAGGTGGGTTAAATGTGCTTTTCCTTCTTAATTCCTCCATGCCTCATGAGTTTGCATTCTGTCCCTTAAAGAAAAGCTCAAAGTTTTTCTTCCTCAAAAATAATTTCAAGTCAGTTAATACTTTACCTATATCCGCTTTCCTTTTAGGTACAAATTTAAAACCCTTAGATAATAATGAGAAATGTGTTTCATTTAATTCCTTATTACTGTAGTTATACATATTGTACCCTTTATAACTATATTTGTTACCTTCACAGACAACGGCTTCATCCATGCTGGGAGTATTCACCTGTTCCACTGTTTGTACCTGTTGTTGTTGCTATTCCCTCCCTCCGTACCCCCCATACTGGTAGATTTTTTGATAATTGTTCTTTATTCTTTCTGATCTCCTTAGAGGGGGGTATTCTGAGGGGTCATTAATATTTTCTATCTGTTCTCATACTTCCTGCCCATCCGTATCCAAGAAAGGGGGCTGTCTCCATCCTTCCTCATACCTACTATTGTACCTTTTACTAACAAAGTCCCTCGGTCTAGGGTAGCTAACCTTGTCTTTGTATTCTTTAACATCTCTCTTAATTTTCCTACTTTTCCTTTCATATCCATTTCTTATTTTAACTTCAGTTTTATTTAATGTATCGTAATACTTCCCATCCTTGATCGAAAACATGAGGTCATTAGTAATTTTATGGCTGATTTCATCTATTCTACCATACAAACGCTCCATTTCTCTTTCATTTTCTCTCATAATTAACTTAATTATTTCAAACCCACAATTGTCAAAAATGAGTAGTAAATCTTTATGAAAGTCACTACCTTCTTTCACTTTATTAGGGAACTTATGCACTCTTAGCCCTTTTGGTACTATCTTTAATCCAAGACATTACTTAAGGTATGCATTTTCCATTTCCATATTCCTACATTTAAACATTAATTCATCTAGCAAATTAACATTGTGCTCGTATGTTAAGTTTCTGTCCATTTCAGAATTTGAAGACATTTTATTTCTTTCATTAAAACAGTATTTTAACTGCACCAAAGTCTTAAAGTCAGTTTTGTACCTTTGTCCATTATGATTTTGTCCATTAGTTATGTTTAAGTTGTTGTTATGTCCTACTACATCCCCTTGCACTTCGTTCATCCTGTTGCTCAGAAAAATAGTAGAAATCCCATCACATTCAGCTCCTATGTGCTTAGCAGGTTTATGCCCATTGCGAACGCCAAGTTCCATTGTCAAAATCACTTTTTTCGTGCCGTTTTCACCTCTACCAAGCATTTCCTGCTTCCCTGGTGGGCGTGACGCCGCCGGGAGTAATGACTAACAGGTAGGCGTTAACAATTCGATCAGTTGCATTAATTGGTCCATCATTCTGTCAATCTTGTCCAAATCACCGCCTCTCCCTGAATTAGCTTGTGAAGACGTCGAAGCCTCTTCCATCCCACAAAACAGTGACTCCAACAGCCAAAACGAACAGGAAAGCAAATTGCTCAATAAAAGCAGCCAAAACCAAAAGAAAATAGAGCAATTCCACAAAGGCACAATTCCACTGGTATTTTTCACAAGAACAAGCTTTATTGAAACACACTTTCTTCAGAATAAAACCATAAACGCTGTTATCACCACAGATGCGTTTTCGTCCTCTAATGACTTCCTCAGATGAAACAGAAATGCATACTTTTTACAATTCTTCCCCTAAAATACCCGCCACTTAATTAATACTGCTATCTAATTGGTGTATATTCTTAATGTGGTCAAGTGTACTTAATAGATGCTCAGCCCTATAAAACTTTTTTTAAAAATCCCTTTAAAACAGTTCTAAACACATACCTACATATATAAATATATAAATATCAAAATATCCTCTCTAAACTCTAATAGATATAAATATATAAATATAAATAAATATAAATACAAATACAGTTTAGTTTTATACATTTTAAAAACCTAATAAAACAAACTTTTCTTCCATACAATAGAACCATCTTGTGTCCAAAGAAAGAATTAAAATCCTACACAGGTGCTTTTTAGATAAATGGTTCTAACAGTAATATAGTAAAAAACATACATTTTCTTTTTTCTCTTTTCTCTTTTTGAACCAAAATAAATTATTCCACATACACTTTTGATATTGCAGTTCTTAGCTTTGTCCTAGGGTAAGAAGTATTGCATTTTTTAAAAAGCAAAACCAGTGAAAGTACAACTCTACTAAAGCACAGCAGACAGAATCCAAAGTCCTGAACGTAAAATAAACCGTTTACGTTCAGGACTTTGGATTCTGTCTGCTGTGCTTTAGTAGAGTTCTACTTTCACTGGTTTTGTGTTTCGTTCAATTTGGTTTAATTTTTTTGTTCATTTTTTTAAAAAGAACAAAAATGATATTTACAAAGTTAGTGTACATAAAGAGATACTTTTTCAAAGTCACTAAAGCTTTGCAGCCCTTAACTTTAAAACTGGGGCAAGAGAGACTGCATCATTCAGACCTGGAAATCTAGTGGTTAGATAATCTCTCTCAACTAGGCATCAAAACATATGTTACCAGATGGGTAGCAAACTGGCTCACTGATAGAACCCACCTAATCAAAACAGGGGAAGCTACCTCAAGCAGTATACCCGTAACAAGCAGCGTACCCCAGGGATCGGTCTTGGGGCCTCTGTTATTCGGGATATACTTCTCTGACGTGCAGGGTAAAACCAGTGGGCTATTGTTGACCAAGTTTGCAGATGACTGCAAGCTGGGTGCAGTCATCAATTCCTCAAGTGATGTGGACGTCCTCCAAGAGGGTCTCACCCAAACAAATGACTGGTGCCAGAAACATAGCCTCAAGCTGAATGCCAAAAAATGCATCATCATCCCCTTTGGGGAGAGTGACGTTCCACATATCACATTAACAACAACGTCCTAAGTACACAATCAGTAGTGAAGGATTTAGGCACCCAGGTTGATAGCAACCTGACTTTTGACCACCATGTTGCTTCCATTGTATGGAAAGCTTTCTACATGGCCCACCTCATAAGTAAGGGTATTTCAACCAGGGACAAAGAGATCATAAGATCCCTGTTTTCTTCCCTTATAAGGCCTGTTATTGAGTACAACGCCCCCTTCGGCATGTACCTTGCAAAGCACATGCAGCAGCTGGAGAGACCACAGAGGTTCCTCACCAGGAGAATCCAGGGCCTCAAACACCTCCCCTACACAGGTAGTCTAAAAGCTCTGTCCCTCTATGCAGTTTCATACAGAGTCCTCAGATGTGACCTCTGTCTGGCATACAAAGTAATCTCAGACCCTGCCTTGATGGGACTGCTGCATATCCACAAGTCAAACTCCACTCGAGCAACCCAAACGCGCAACCTCAACCTGGTCTGTGACATCAATAGGACTTATTTGTGAGTCAGATTTATGTCCCAGAGACTCCCCATATGTGGAAAAAACTCCCTCTCCATGCCAAGCAGAGTACCTCATTATCGCTTTTTAAGCGCAACCTGGATAACGGGATGGGAAACAGAAAATACACCCCTGGGATTCCACCTGTGTCCCTGCTGGACAGGGGCTCTGGGTGCTGACTTGTCTAAACATAGGCTAAACTCTTGGCTAGGCTTATAAGGGCCTCAGGGCCAATAGCCTAGTAACCTCCTATGATCCAATTAAAGAAGTGCCATCAAAAGGAGCATTGATGAACAAAGACTTGAAGGGCTCTGCAAGATCACATAAGTGCATCCAGGCATGCCTCCAGATGGAAATGCCTGAACTTGCTGCCCTTAAGGTTACTTCAGCTACATGTGAAATGAGTCTCATGGACTAACTGAAATAGACTGCAGGGTAGCCAACTAAAAAGTGACAGACACTTGTACTTCCTCAGAAATGGATCCTGACAGGGTATTCAAAATCTTCTTAATAAAATCCCTCTGTAACCTTGTGAAATGTATTAATAATACAGTGACCTAAAGGCTTAGGTCGGTGATGTACAAACACGCTTCCCAAACCTGTCCATCATCCAATACTCCTTGTTGGGGGGATGAACAGTGAAACTCTCCTCGGCAGGTTCCTTTTTAGTAGCTGCTGCCACGACCATGGCATCAACAAGAACTTATTTGACCCAATATTGCTTGTCATCCAGTGACGCACTAAGTGTGTTAGGTTTCTGAGGTATTGGTTCAGTTCTGTTGCGATCCTTCCATGCCTGCTGAGAGATCAACTCAATGAGCTCGTTGGGGGGGCAGAGTCACCCAGGAGGTAGACTGATCAGGAGTAAAAGCCTACAGGAATACAGACTCCTTGGATAAAGGGTTACTGGACATCCAACCACCTCTCTGTTTTATGATTTCACAGATGTCTCCAAATGAGACATCTTCAGCAGGTGACCGTGGGAACCCTTCACCCTCTTCAAAGTCTGTACCTTCTGTGATATACACTTCTGGAGAGTCCAAGTGCTTCTTCTTACACATCTTTTTCTTAGTGGCCTCCTCAGTGGGATGCTCTGGTATCAAACGAAGTCAGGACACCCAGTTGCTAAGCCTGGGGTTTCAGTACTGGCTGCCCTTATGGAAAAGACAGTTGAGACTCCCAGTGTAGAGATGTTAAGGCTGTAGACTGAGGATCCCAGAGGGTAGGAACTGTCTGTAGCCGAGACAGATAATTCTCTCTCCATAATCTCCTGGAAGGCTGTTAAGATGAGGCACTAGAGAGGTTTTGGTGTGCCATAATAAAAGGAAAAATCTGCTGGCTTGATCGTTTGGATTATTTTTGCTTTTACATTGTGGTTTGAATGCTCTCTCCATAGCCTCAAAAGCAGACCTCCCCAGAGAGGGAGAGGACCTCAGATTCAAAAAGGCAAGCTTCAGGACCATTGTCCCTCCCTGCTCGGACAATCCCCGTACAGCAGAACCCTAGGGCCGAGCTCACTCGTGCTGAGGCTCCGAGGGACAGAGTCAACTCTGACAACTTTGGATTTAATGCCAACACCTCAGATTCAACAGGGAAGCCTAAGCTCTGACAACTCTCCAGATCCAACTGAACCAAAGTGTTCACAGTGAACTTCAGATCTGAGGATGAGTCAGAGGAGGAGCCTGAAGAAGAAGTGTGACAGAAGATCTGACCTCCTGACCCGAAGAGGTAGGAGCCGAAAGGACACCCATCAGAGTCTGCTCCAAGAGAATTCTTCTTACCACTCTGTCTACATTTTCTTCTGTTAAGTTCCTGGAAGAATGAGTGGAAAATCCTGAAGGGGACCTAGGTCTCTACAAAAAGGGAGAGGGAACCCTGGAGAGAACTGGATCTACTAAAGGGTAGTGTCTAGTCCTTGGATGGTAAACAATACTGGATGGAGTAGCTGGATCAGTTGGCTTATACATCGTATCTGAAGAAGTCTGATCTGATATGTCTTTTTCTTTTGCTTTGGATCCAATGTTGAGGTCAAATCCGATGAGTCTCTTTTTGTGAGCTTCAGATCCAAGGTTGAGGTCAGATCCAAAAATGTAGTCTTTTTCCCTTTAGGATCAGAAGGAGAAGTTAGATCAGATGAAGGCCTTTTCCTAGGTTGCTCCAAAGCCTTAGAAGAAGGGGTAGAAGGACTGAGATAAGGAGATTTAGACCTTTTAGATTTTTTTGGTAGGCATAGCTCCAGATAAAGCCTCTCCAAAAGAAGAAGGTAAAAGCTTTTTTAATATCAACTTTTTTTTTTCTCTCTACCAGTGGTCTAGGGTTAAACAGTGAACAAACAAGTAGATTCTAAGGAGAAAATTCAACAGCAGAAAATAAAGGTGTATATATGTGTGTGTATGTTTGTATGTATACATATACATATACATATATATATATATATATATATATATATATATATATATATATATATGATAAAAAAGAAATTACCAGCCATGGTAATATGAAAACTGAAGACTACACAGAGTGTAGAAAGAATATGAACAATAGTATTCAGAGGTTCAAAAATGTACAGAAGGAGGAAAGAGGGACAGAAAGATATTTTAACTAGAAGAAATGGCAAAAAGCTAGCAGATTAGGTAAGGGATTAAGGAATACAAAGAATCTGACAGGTTTCACCAGGAAAAAAATAGAACATTTCACAATGTAAAGACTTATCTGCTTGGGAGTAATGGTCACCACATCTTTCGCATATGGCAGCATATGAGATCTGAGGTACTTCGGGTTGGAGCATTATGGGTAAGGAGAAGCTTGAGAGTTTTTGGATGCCACGAGCTTTAAGAACCGCCGAATTGGATCTGAGGGATTGGAACTGAACCCATCAGTTGAGGACAGAATGAAAATTGACAACATCAGATTTATAGATAGTGCCTCTCTCTTTCTCTCTCTCTCTGTCCCATGACAGTTAGAAGCCTAAATGACTTAACTTGCATATCGATAACTTAAAGAATTTCATGGCTATAGTCACCACATGAAAACTGAGTAATTTTGTTACATAAATAAGCACTTATTGTACTTGGGGTCATCATCTAAATTTCTACATAACACTACCCCAATTGCTTTGTAATATAGGTCTTTGTGAATATTAATAAACTACATATTCTTAAAATATCCTGACAGAGTACAGTGAGTTTTTATTTAACACTTGTTAAAATAAACAGCAATTTTTGTAAACAGTCATACATAAGTCAATGTGATCAACAAATATACATCAGACATAGTTCTATTCAAAAAACTGGAAAAATGGACTCCATAGCAGTTACACATAATGTTGATCTTCTCCTGCCATGTGTGGCCCACGTTCTAAACATCTGATTTTCCAGATTTATTTTCATGTGAATTTGTACTTCCAAATCTATGGCATGGAGAACAGAAAAGGGCTACTCCTGGTACACTACGTTAAGAAATCCTGGTACTTGGAG
The DNA here is from genome assembly GCF_019279795.1 of Protopterus annectens. Taxonomy (NCBI): domain Eukaryota; kingdom Metazoa; phylum Chordata; order Ceratodontiformes; family Protopteridae; genus Protopterus; species Protopterus annectens. Next base: position 1,487,574,131 of record NC_056729.1, on the reverse strand, counting down.
AGCTGCAGATAAGACAGTTCAAGGGACAAGTGGGCAGCAACTCAATGTGATCTAAGGATTCAGACAACTCCAAGTCAAAATTAAATTAAAATATATCTGCCAATACTAAATTTGTCTACTGTCTTGAAAAGAAAACTTGCTCAACTCACCCAATGTAAGTTCCATTGAGGGCTGGATCTTCAGGACTATGACCAAGATACTGATCAATCAGCTTATCCTTAGCAGGCTAATAAAACAATAAACAGCATTTCAGTAAATTAAAAAAAAAAGAAGTTAACTACAATTACATGCAGAAACAATGTTATGTACTAGGATTCATGCTGACACAGTAATGGTAATTCTATTATTCCAAATCCATACCACTGAAAACTATGTTCAGCTATAAACATTTTTTTGCAAGCCTTCTCCTGCACCTTTCATATGAAGAAAGATCTCTAGATTTATACAACTGCACAATAATGTGGAAAAGAATAACCTTGATGATTACTGAAGTGGTTTTCAGCAATATTAATCTGCAGTAAGAGCACTAGCAAAATAAGCAGTTCCACAACTACCTGACATCCACGTATTACATATCTCAAAACAAGCTATTAGAACAGCACTTCCTGTATGCTTTACTTGTAGCACAGTGATTTCATTAAATGTCTGTATCACAAGGCTTTGGGATTCACTCCTGACCTACAGTCATTGTATAGAGCTTTGTATGTTATCCATGGGATTGCATAGGTTTTGCCGAGTTACATCATTTTTCTTCCACCTCCCAAAAGCATGCTAATTGACAGCCTACTTTAAACTGTCTATGTGCTATGTATGATCATTTCCCTTTTGGCCCAGGTTATGTTTGTAAAAGGTTAGAGATTGAAAAGTTCAGTTATCCTTTTAACAAATAAATACATTAAAGAAATTAAAACAAGATCTTACATGAAAGTCCCTCTTCAAGTGCAACCTTGAGGAGTGGATGGAAGGCCACAAGTTTGTCCCAGGATTTCCACCTGTGTCCCTCATTGACAGGGGTGACAAGTGCTGATTGAGGTGTCTTTTTTAGGGATAAACTCTTGGCTAGGTCTGTAAGGGCCCCAGGGCCATAGGCCTAGTAACCTCCTATGATCCTGTATTAAAAGCTTAGTGGTTGTAGCACCTCATATCAGTTTTGCATCACACAATCAAGCATCATAGAATTAAAGTTCACATTCCAGATCTCATTACCTCTTGCCTACTCTAAACAAAGACAAAATTTATAGCAAAATTAAAATGAAACTGTACAAGGATGTTAAATATTTATGTTCCACCTTGCTTGAATTCAAGTTCTTAATGTATACGTCCTGTATAGTGGCTACATCCTTGAGATAAAACAGGTGCATGCATGGGGCATATAAGGTAGTTACATCTCCTTGGCACAGGCTGGAGAAACAACTGCAAGTGCTTTTTTGAGTGGGCAGGGCAACTTTCTGACATCAGTTCCTTGCTGAAGTGAGGAGCAGTTTGATGTGATACACCTATTACAAGTCCCACTCAAAGGATACTGACATGGATGTGCAAGAGTGAGAGAAAACTACGAATATCACTCTCACAGTAGCATGAAGTGGCTCAGAGATGCTTTTTTCTTCTTGTCAGCCCTGAGTCTTGCTGGAGTAAAGACGGGGGAACTCAGAAGAAGTGGTGAGATCCGATGAATAAGGGGAGGTCCACTAATGGTCAGCTTCAGGGGGACCAAAAAAGAATAGATGATGCATCAGACATCAGGGCCACTCTACATACAAAACTTTTCTAGGCTTCCACATCCCACTCCCAGTCCCTCATAATGTACTGCACTGGTAGAAGACTCCAGTTACAGAGCAAATGAAGAACACACAAGGAGAAACATGCCCTTAATTGCCAGATTTTTTCCCCATGTTTATCATAATAAAATGCAATACGCTAGAAAGTCATTTGGATAGTATTTTAGAAATCATTTTTCCCTTTACAACCTTTAATGAGGTAAACAAACAGTTCACCTTCTTTTCTAACAGTTTTGGTGCACAGTTCCTGAAGTGTCTGTGACCAGTGCATTGTAAAACATATTCTTCTTTATTATTATACTTTGAGAAGATCACTGGTCAATATACCAACTAAATTAAGTCTGCCTCCACAACTACCTTTGGTAATGAAAGGATAAAACACAATAAGACCCTTTCCTTTTTAAAAAGCAAGGTAAGGAAGAGTAATAAGTCTTAAGGTTCCAAGAGATGTCTGCCTGATGTAACTGCTACAAGAAAAGACACCCAAGACAAAAGCATTAAATGTGCCAAAGCAATGTGCTTGAAGGAAGAAGATTGAACTTTTCATGCAAAAATGTACATCCCAAAGAAAAACAGGATTTCTATCCAGTGGTCAAGGTACAACTATAAGACAGAGAAAGGCCTTACAAACTTTTAGAGTTAAAGAGTCTGAAGGCTTGCCATACGGGCAAACTGGAAATACCACTCAACCGAAACTACTCCATATCTGGCAATATGTGGAAATGAGTAGCCAAATGATTAATATGACTGAGTTAATATCTATTTGACCTTTCCCATAGCGTGCACCTACAAATATCTGAGATAAGGAAGTTGGAAAATGTGCATGTAGGGTCTTGACAAAATTGCTCTATAGGAAACCAAGTCTGGTGCCCCCAATGCAGGGGCCACTAACTGAATCCCAGTTACCTGGGTGCCAGTAAGGACTCCACCCCCTGCACTACTCAATCAGGCACCAGTTTTGTCTCAATATGCATTGAATGTTAAACAGCAACCAAGTGAAAATTTGTATTCAAACATAGACTGAACGACCCCCAATTACCACTACGATAAAACAAAATAAATATTGCCTATAGTAATATATTCTGCAAACATAAAAGAAACAACTGCTGTCTCACCACCTGTGTTTAACAGTAATCAAGTGGAAGTAAGGTAGATACTTTTACACGTGTTAGCTTCACACCACCTCACACATATGCGCATACACAATGACCACTTCCAGAGTAGATCTCTGATGGTTTTGGCTGTAAATAAGTGAAATCCTATGCATCACAATTTCCTTAGCTTGCATCAGACACACAAACAGGGGTTACCACCTGTCTCTCTTTACGCAAGACAAAACCCTATTTGAGACATTATGTCCTGCAAAAAACATGAAAAGTGATAAATATCCTGGGATTGTAAAACAAAAAAATGTACAAGTTTCCTCTACTTGCAGAAAAAAAAATTTTCTCTATTTAAAACACCTTAATATTCTATGAAACAACAGAAAGCTCAAATTCTGCAAGGTTGAGCTTTTACTTTGACAGAAAAGTGAAGTTCAGTCCTTTGCACTTGTAGATAAAGTTTACCCTGCAAAATATCACTTTTCTATTAAAACTGTTCCACAATGAGCATCTGGAAATGAAGCAACCCTAGACACAATCACCATCCTTGGCAGTTTTTGATCAAGTGAAAGCAGATCAGTTGCTTTGCTTTCATAAACAAAACACCACCTTCCACAGAACAACCTTTTTACTCCAAATATTTCACTCTGCTCAGATGAGTAAATTCTACTCAAAACAAAACAATGTAGACAGCTCATACACACACACACACACACACACACACACACACACACACACACACACACACACACACACTCACAGAAAAGTATTACATACCCACCTATCATTATTTAACTATGAACACATTGATGGTCCTGGGTAACTAACTCCCATACACACAAAAATCACAAGATTCAAAACCAAATAAATGAACCCCTGCACTGTGGGAAAGCTGCATTTCCTATCATAATTCTATTTCACCCCACACCTAGATCAAAGGTTCATATTCTCATAGGTATATACTAGGCTAATGGCCACAGGGGCCTTTTTAAGCCTAGCCATACATCCCAATTTTACCTGACAAGTTTAGGGATCTTAAGATTATTTTAAGGGGTATATGCAGGCTACGGCTTGGTAGTCAAGCATTCACAGACTCAAAGTCCTGATCACTGTTGCTAGTTTGGAAGAGTAGTATTCAATATGTCCCATGCTACTGTGAGGTCAGATCCGGAAGCAAGACTTGGAACACTGACTGGCTGCACTACAGTCCCACTTCCAGGCCTGATTTTGCCTCATCTGTAAGTACAGAGGGAATTGTTTAGCTAATTCTGCTTAATAGTCTACTCTATAATTACAAAAAAAAAAAAAAACAAAACGGAATGGCAAGACCTTTTAAAAAACTTGACACAAGTAAGTGAAGAAGAAAAAAAAACACATTATTTTAGAACATAATATAGTGGTACTGCTACCGGTTGGTGTTATTGGCATTTGATGTTAAGCAGCTAACCACCATCGACAAGGATGGTCTCTGTTATGCCACGAACTTAAACCACACTGAATCCAGGATCCAGAATTGGCATCCTGCTGACTGCAAGAGTAACTAGAAGGAGAAAGAGATACTCTGAGTGCCTCCATTTTGATTTTTTTTTGCTTATTTACTGCACTCTGCACTTGTTTTTAGTCGTTTTTAACTAAATTGCATTTATTTAAACTGTATTCATTTTAATATTGCTACACACTCAAGTGTGCTAGCTTGCACTGCATTTTGTACTGTACCTGCTGCATTTTTAGAATATTTTTCCAAATTTAAGTAGTTTTCCATTTGTTCTCTGCCTTGTTTCCCGCCTTTCCTGTGACTAGTGTGGTTCAGATACAGAGTTGCTGTATCCTAGACTGTATGGAAGCTTCTGAGTCACCCCAGGCCTTTCTATGTTGGAAGGAAGCCTTCTAGCTTATCAGTGGGAGTGGTAAGCTCAAGGTACCCTATCTACCACAACAGGAGTGGTTTCTGGCCCAGAACTTGTAGTTTATTGACCGTTTGGGCAGTTCTTCCATCCCTTTCAACTTTCTGGCTTAAAAGCTAGCATTTTCGTGGGTTTGCAATTGTTTAAGCTCTGCACAGGGCCGCTGAGCTGAGACAAATTATTACTGGTGCCAGAAAGTCTGCTCTTTAAATTTTCCCTTAGATCTTGCTAGTTCTATTCTCTCTTGCACTCCAAATAGCCTAATTGCATCGCACTTTGTGAAGATTGGGTGAAGAGAGATGAAGGCTGCCAGCCTAGCAAGATAGGATTTTATATATAATTCTGTCATTTGTAAATATGAATGTTGAATTACAGACTTGTTTTCTTAATTGAAAGAAAATACTGTGAAATGTTGAAATACAAGCTTGTTTTCTTAAATGAAAGAATATGCTGTGAAATGTTGAACTTAAAACAACATAGCAACATTGCCCTCTGCTGTAAAGAAAGCTAAGTCAAGCATTTCTTGTCTGTCCTTTGAAGTTAAAATTATTTCATGTCTGTCCCTTTGAAGTTAAATTTTGGAGTCGATGAGTCTGGAGTGAAGCATCCTGCCTATTGTTTTAACTTAAGGAATAATTACTAGAGTTTACATATGGAATTTTATGGCTGTAGTTTCCTGCAGGTGCAAGATAACAGGAATGTAGTATCTGTCAGCCTGGGAGCCCCAGGAAAGTGTAAAAAATGATGTAATGGAAATCAGGACTGAAGACAGCAATTTAAACAGAGAGACTCAGAAGGCATTAAGCATTTTTGTCTTGACCATCCAACTCATCAGCACTCTGCCTGTTTTCTTATGTAAGTTATCTTAGACTTGTGTTTTCTTTTAGAAATAGCTAGAAACTAGAAATATTAGACTGTGTTTTTCTGTAATGTCAGAACTGAACTACTGAATTATTTTAAGTATTTCTCTGTGATCTCTGAACTCTTGACTAGCACTGTGTAGTAAGAAGTATCTTGTGTTTTTATTATTACTAAATATTTTAAAAACTTTCAACTGTAGCTGTTTTGTGTAGAGATAAGTGAAGCTCTAAGAGTACATTGCATGTATATAAGGATCCTGTACCAAGTTACTCTAATAAGCCTTGACTGTTTAGTCATACTACCAATTGGATAATAATACTGCACAGTAATAATTGGACACCCTTTTAAGCGCCTTTGAGTAGCTGATAATTATTAGTGGGTGGTGGCAGGGTACTACCGTATAGTCTGGGGAAAGGGGGCATAGCTGGAGAACCTGTGCCAGCCTACCCCAGGAGTGTCTGTGTGGTTGTATAAACACTCCTCAAAGTGTGTGAGTTTGTGTGTGTCAGCTACTTGGGCAGGGACAAGAAGCACTGGTTGGACAGAGAGAGTGCTGGAGGTTTTAGCTTGCTCACTAGGCTGAGATCTAGACTGTACAGCTGTGCTTGTGGGGAGTCTTATTGGGGACCTGGAGAGCAAGGGAGTGACCAGCCCCAGACTGACTGGGATCTCTGTGTGCTCGTAAGGGAAATTGCACTTTACTGTATGTATTTGTTATCCTTTCCTCCTATATGAGACGCCCTTCTCTGGTGTTAGTGGTGAGGATTGAGGCTCCTTGATTGCTGGGCCAGGGCACAGGCGTCACACACTTCAACAGGCTTTTCTAGCAATTGTTGTTGATAGATATTGTGTAAATTAAAATGCTTTCCCCAAAATTATACTGTGTGTACAGTGAAGGAAATGTGCAAGGCCAAACAGCAATTTTCAAAATAATATGGCTTGCTTTGCAAGAACAGTTATTTCTTGTACATGTTCAGCTTAGATATTAATAACATATAGCTGTGGGTTTTACTGTAAAGGCATCCTGTTATAAAAAAAGGAAGTTGACTTTCTTGGCTTTCAGATGCAGAAATAAATAAATAAAATGCAGACAGGTCAAGTGACGCAAAGATGATGTGGAGAGACTTTTGTGAAGTCTTCAGATACAGCCAGGACCAAAAAAGGGCATGAAATAACCATGGACTTTTTCATGACACTGACAGAAACCAGAAGAACAAGTCACAAGGACATTAAAAATAACATTGGTTGAAAAAAGAGTATATAAACTGGACAGTATATTTCACTTGGTAGTGATGTTTAGACTAAGTCTGCATTAGTTTACTCATCTGTCTAGCTGTGTTATAATAGAATTGAAATAGCTCTGAAAGAATTAACTGTTTGGCAAGAATTTGTTCAGAGACAAATAAAGAATAACAGATACAGTAGTACGGAGTTTGTCTGGTCACTTTTTGGACATTTCTTCAATTGTAACACACCTAAGTGCTATCAGCACTACTTGTTTTACACAGTAACACCACCAGTACTTATTAGTTATGACCCATTAGCCTGATGAGTCCGATATGCAAAGCAATGGACCGCATCATCATGGACCTAATAAACAAGGACATATGGAATCTCCCAACTCTGGATACCACACAATTTGGTTTTGTGAAGGGTAGATCATGCCTGCTCAACCCAGATGACTTCTTTGTGTCAGTCACCAGAGCTGTGGATGATGGCAAGGTGGTTCATACAGCCTACCTTGATCTGGCCAAGGCCTTTGATACCATTCCCCACTCAGGAAGCATAGCAAACCTCACTACGCTAGGCATCAACCCCTATATCACTAGGTGGGTTGCAAACTGGCTCACAGATAGAACCCACAGTGTGAAAGTAGCTGACTCCAAGTCAGACTGCCGACCAGTCATGAGTGGAGTTCCACAGGGTTTGGTCCTGAGTCCTTTCCTGTTTGGTATCTAATTCTCAAAAGTCCAGGCCAACATGAAGGGACTCTGGCTGACCAAGTTCGCAGATGATTGCAAGTTGGGAGCTATTATTAACTCCCCAAGTGATGCTGACATCCTGCAGAAAGGCCTCAACTGAGACCAATGACTGGTGTCAGAACCATGGCCTTAAGCTCAATGCCAAAAAATGTGTGGGTCATTGTCTCCCTCTACTCTTCCCTCATTAGGCCTGTCATCGAGTACAGTGCCCCATTTAGCATGTACCTCACTAGACACCTGCAACAACTGGAAAGGCCGCAAAAGTACCTCACAAACATGACCTTAGGCCTTAAAACAGTTGTCCTATATGGACAGACTCAAAAAACTCCAACTATTCTCTGTCTCATATCGCCTACTTAAAGGTGATCTTTACTTGACTTTCAAAGCCATGTCTGATCCAGCTCTGTCAGAAATGCTACATCTAAAGAAATCCCAATCCCTCTGCACCACACGCTCCACAGATCTCAACCTCATTACCACAATCAACAGAACATGTTGGAGGGACAGGTTCATAACCTAGAGACTGCCTATGCTATGAAATAGGCTTTCCATACATGTCATAGCACCTCACTGGCCCTCTTCAAGAGAAATCTTGATGAGTGGATGGGAAATAGAAAATTCACCCCGGGGGATTACTCAAGTGGCTCTACTCGACATAGGCACAGGGAACTAATGTCGGGTGGCACGATGCCAAGCTAATCCTATGGGCTAGGCTTGTAAAGGCTCCAGGGCCATTAGCCTAGTACACACCTATGAACCTATGAAACTATGAACCCCCTCCCTCCTGGCATGATTAAAGGTCAATTTCCTGTGCTTTCTCCTGCAAACTTGGTGCACTTGGGCATTCTGAGGCAGTGTAGCAACTGCCTCATGTACAAAGACAACCCTCTCCTCTTACCTCCCAACACTCAGACTTGTGAGATATGCACTTATATCACCAAATTGGAAGCTATGCACTATCCAGCCAAAACCGGACTAGCTGGTCAAGAGGAGAAGGACAACACTTGCACCACACCACATGGAACACATAGCCCTGCTGAACACCCACCAGCACAGCTCACACATAAAAACATAAATCACACACCCACCTTCGCGGAGACCCTTAACAGAAATTTACCCAAACAGCAGAGATCTCCAAGGCAGGAATGCAATCAATCACCACCACAACACACCACCAACCACAGGACACATAGCTCACCTCCACAGTGCGCCCCTCAACGTAAGCCCTAATCATAAGAGACTCAATAGTGAGGCACACAGATGTCCCACTCCCTAGACTGAATAAGGAGAAGGTAACAGTCAGTTGTCTACCAGGAGCCAGGATCCGCCACATAACACATGCACTCAGGTCACTCCACAACAAGTACAAGTATGACTCCTTCATTGTACACGTGGGTGTGAATGACCTAAGACACACCTCCCTGGACTACATGAAAAGAGACATGGTGGAGCTCTTGGATTACGTGGCTCAGGCAGGTATGACCCTAGCCCTGAGCAGTATCCTACCATCACCCAGAATGATACCGCAGTACAAGCAGAAAATGACTGAATTCAACAATTGGCTAAGTTTCTGATGTCATTCTAAGAGGATCCAGTATCTGTCTGCATGGCATGACATGATTGGAAGACCTCGATGCTTTGCCAGAGATGGCCTGCATCTGTCACCCCTCGGATTCCAGGTATTGGCTAAGGCTCTTGCCACCCCTATAGTGCCTTTTTTAGGTGGTGTTCCAAAGACCAAATTACCCCATAACAGCTATAAACAAATGCAATCTGAGGGTCGTGCTGCTCAACACTAGAAGTCTAAATCTCAAGATGCACTTGCTTGAAACGCTCCTAAAAATGGCGAATGTCAACATTTGTGCTGTAACGAAGACCTGGTTTAAAGCAGCAGAAAGCATCCCTGCACTTCCAGGCTATAACTCATTCCATACCTTTCGGCCCCAGACCATGGCCAGAAGCTCCAAAGGTGGTGGTGTCTTCATATTCATAAAGGATCTGCACACCTCCAGACTAGTAGCCCAGAATAAAGCATCTGAGATACTTCAGGTATCTGGGTAAGATGGCGATTCAGGTCATAGCCTACTATAGGACCCCAACCATGTCCTTAGACTTTCACTCCATGTTCCTAAGCACCCTGGAATACATCAAGGTCCAGCACAATACTCTCATACTGGGAGACTTCAACTAGCCTGCCATCAACAGGGAAAACTACTCCTGTACCAATGCACTGTCCCAACGCTTCCTGGAGTACATCAATTCCATTGCCCTGGACCAGCTCATTCTGACCCCCACTAGAGGAAGCAACATCGTTAACACTAACATTGGTGACCGCTGCTTTACACCAATAGTCAATTCATCTCTGGTTAGATCTGACCACAAACTAATCACCATGGAATCTACATCTCACCCACACCCCCTGCAAATGTTACCACCTTGAAAAACTTCTCCAAAGCTGACTTTGGGCTCCTAAAACAGTGATGGCCTACTTTACGGCACCCATGGAAAATAGCTGCATGACTGCTAAATCATACACTAATGCACTGTATGAACACGTACATAAATGCATGGAACTAGCTATACCCAAGAGAACCAAGACACTCTCCTCAAAAAAAAGGAAGCCAATCTGGTGGTCCCCACCATCAATAAACTCTACAACAGAAAGAAAAAACTGTTGCAGAAAAAGGGATGCCGAAGTACTAGGAACACAGTAAAAGTGGATGGTGACCATTTCTCCAGTTCAGTGTGTTTTTTTGTCTTTAGAAAAAGGTGAAGTCCCAAGACTGGAAAAACTCCCTTATTAGCCTCAACAAAAAGCTGAGATCTCTTATCAAATCCTCTAACACCAGCAATGAAAACAAAATTGCAGAAGACACTAAAAACAACCACAAAGCCTTCTATAGCTATATCACAAACCTCCACAACATTACCCAGATTTGCTCTGAGTTATTGCACAATGGTACCTCCTATACTGAGTCAACAGATAGTGCCAACATACTGGCCGACATATTCAGTGCCAACTTTACCCCTCTTTCCCCCCCAAAAGGACCAATCACTATACTGGAAGAATGCCAGGTACCCAGCATTTCTGCAGCACAGGTAAAAGTTGCATTGTCCAAGGCCAAGAATACAGCATCCATGGGACCTGATAATATCCCTGGCTGTGTTCTACATGAACTGCAAAATGAAGTGGCACCACATGTGTGTGCCCTGTTTAGTCACAGCCTTACCTCAGGCTTTGTCCCTAATGAAATGGCACACTGCTACAGTCATCCCTCTCCATAAAGGAGGAGCGACTACAAACCCTGGGAATTATCGCCGCATTAGCTTGACGAGTCTGATATGTAAAACTATGGAGCACATCATCATGGACCTGATTAACAAAGATATAGGTAATCTCCAAACTCTAGACCCCACGCAATTTGGCTTTGTTAATGGGAGATCCTGTCTGCTTAACCTGGTTGACTTCATCGAGTCAGTCACCACGGCTGTGGATGAAGGTAAGGCAGTGCACACAGCCTAACTCTATCTGGCCAAGGCCTTTGATATCATTCCTCACTCAGGAGTTATTGATAAACTCATCAAACTAGGCATCAACTCCTATATCACTAGGTGGGCTGCAAACTGGCTCACAGAAAGGACACACAGAGTGAAAGTAGCGGAGACCAAGTTGGACTGGAGTCCCACAGGGATCAGTCCTGGGTCCTCTCCTGTTTGGCATCTACTTCTCAGAAGTCCAAGCCAACACAGAGGGCCTCTGGCTGACCAAGTTCACAGACGACTGCAAGCTGGGAGCCATTATTAACTCCCCAAGTGATGCAGACATCCTTCAGAAAGGCCTCACTGAAACCAATGACTGGTGTCGGAGCCATGGCCTTAAGCTGAATGCCAAAAAATGTGTTGTCATTCCCTTTGGGAAAAACTCAGTTCCCACTAATTACCACATCGATGGGAGCCCATTGAACACTGAAGGTGTTATAACAGATTTGGGCACCCAGGTTGACAGCAACCTCTCCTGCGACCACCACATCGCCACTGTTGTCAGAAAGTCCTTTTATGTGGCACATCTCATAACCAAGGGTTTTGAACCCAGGGTGAAAGAGGTCATCATCCCTCTCTACTCATCCCTCATTAAACCACTCATCAAGTATAATGCCCCATTCAGCATGTACCTCACTAGACACCTGCAACAGCTGGAGAGGCCACAGAAGTACCTCACAAAGAGGATCCTAGGCCTTAAACACATGTCCTACATGGACAGACTAAAAAAACTTCAGCTATTCTCTGTCTCTTATCATCTACTTAGAGGCGATCTCTTCTTGACTTACAAAGCCATATCAAACCCAGCCCTGCTAGAAATGCTACACCTAAAGAAATCCCAATCCCCCTGCTCCACACACTCCAGAGATCTCAACCTCATTACCACAATCAACAGAACATGCTGGAGGGATAGGTTCAGCATCCAGAGACTACCCATGCTCTGGAATAGGATTCCCATACATGTCAAGCAGAGCACCTCCCTGGCCCTCTTCAAGAGAAATCTCGATGACTGGATGGGTAACAGAAAATTCACACCGGAGATCACTCCAGTGGCACTACTGGATAGAGGTACTGGGAGCTAACGTCGGGTAGCACAATGCCAGGGCACTTTTTTGAGCTAGGCTTATGAAGGCTCCAGGGCCATTAGCCTAGTACACACCTATGAACCTATGAAGAGGACCTATGAGAATTTAAAAAGATAAGTATTCTAAATTAATGTACAACACATTGTCTATTATCTTCTCAATAAATGGAAACTTTGCCACTCAGGTGACATAGAGGAATAAAGCCCTGCCTACAGTGCAGTCAACCTGGGTTCGATTAGTAGTTTAGGTGACTCACTGAGTGGACGGGAAGCGATGGGTGTGTCCATCTCAGGTGGGAAGATGCTTGTTGATACTTTTGCTAAGGGTACAAAGAAGAGAGTTACCTCAGACGTACACAATGAGCGTGGTGTGTGGGGAAAGGGAATTGGGTAGGTCTTAAAAAAAAAATCCCTTGATGAAAGCACTTGATGAGCCAACCCCACAAAACCCCCTCATAATTACCAACCCCCCCCCCCCAACAAAAACTAAGCAAGTCCAGTGGGTTGGAGATTAGCTGGTAGACCCAGAGTGGATGTTGGGTACTGGGGAATGGGCTGATAACAATGAGATCCACGGTGACCAAAAATAAATAAATAAATGAAAGCTTTGAGATAGGATTCATAGGTATTTAATAATCATGCAGTCCAGGAGACCACTGAGGATCTTGGCCCAATTTTCCACTTGAACTGCCCATAACACTGCAGATGCATTGTTTTTTACACTGGCTTGAGCCTCCAAAGGTTGTTTGAAGAAGGAATAAATCAGTTATGAGGTTGAAGCAAACAAATAAACAAATTAAATAAGTGCCTTGGCATTTGCCAGCACATTCCTGTTGCTAAAGAATAGCTACTGGTTAAATGGTGATATTTTGAAGAATCATTTACTTTACGCTACTGGTGCGTTCATTAGTTACTCTCATTTAACTTTGTTATTTTTATGGAGGTCACTCTGACAGCATTGTAGTACTGCAGGAATGATTAACATCTTTGTAACTGTTATATACTGTTCCCATTTATGCTCAGTGAACATATGTGTGCTTCAAAGACAATGGATTCCCTCCTATTTTACTGGAGAATGCTACTTTTGAGACATTTTCTTTTCGAATAAGCTTCTTTATTATTCTTACTGTTTAAATGTTAATTTGCCACACAGTAATCAGTGACAAGGTATCATATATATGTTTATTTTAACCCATGTGTTAATTGAGTAAATACACTGGACATAATGCATCTTTTCAGGAGAGACATGGGAGCACTGCCTGTATAAGTGACTTGCTCACACAGTAGGCATATGGTGATAGAATCAAGCTTTCTTCTCTTGACTACAGGAAGCAGCCATTAATGGCTCAGAGCCTTAATCCACTGTGCTAACTGCCAGACTGACAGTGATATATAAAAGTTCTAGTATGTACAATCAGAGTGAGTGTAGGGGTGTTTTGACAGGCATGGTGTACAATGACTAATCATTCAATCCGATATCAAGTACTGACCAGCCATTGTCTGTAAAGTACAGGTATCTGATATCCAGCAGGAGTTACTTTTCCATCTACTTCTAACTGACTTTTGGGTTACTACAGACAGACTGAGCTAGGAGTGAGCGCCTTATGCACGAAAATATATCAGAAGCAATATGGTGTCTTTTGAAAGACAAATAACTCTGAACTAACACTGAATTAGAGTTTGGCCACTTAAATACATACTGCTTTTAGTTATGGTCTAGTCTGCTTTAAGTTATACAACTTAGTATTTATGACACTAGGTGCCGGATTGCCAAATACTAACTATAAGATTGCTTGGGTTTTCACTAAATATGTTTGGGAAAATTTTAACTGTACTATTTTTCTTTCAACAAGTCTTCTGCACTAATAAATAACCCATCAGAATATTCACTGTTGTGTTTCATTAAATACATATTTCTGTATTATCATACTCTGATTTTGTTTTTTAAAGTATTTACAATTCAAACACTTAAATAATTCTGAACTTGAACCTTCGCCATAAAGAAGTCTGAAGCTGTGAATAATCTGGGGATTACAAATTGTGCTGATTATTAGAGTGACCACAGTGCACAGCCTGTCCATGATCTTGAACAGCACAGTCAAGTTGTTAATGAGATAGAGATCTCAGTGTACACAGATTTTCCTTTTTACACAAGGTTTCTGCCTGACAGACATAAAAATACCCATCCAATAAAGCCTACACTATTAAAAGGCAAAGGTTTTTACAACTGTGTGCTGGCCTATTAGTATAGATACAGACTATATGGTCTATGTCACCTAGAACCCAGGAATGAATAACGACTTAAATCAAACAGGGAGATCGGCTAGCGATACAGGGTTTGATTCACTCAGCTATCATTTCTCTGCTGTGTGACCTTGAGCAAGTCACTTAACCAGACAGTGATTGGGGGCAACTGGGAGTTTGGACTAGGCTCCTCAAAGGTCCCCTGGACTACAAACTTAGTAACTACCTACCAACCCAGTGTACAACACTCTGCAAAGCCCTGTGTACAAAAAGCACAACTATCTATAAGATTCTGGCTACCGGTACAAGGGCCACCTTTAAAAAAAATGTACTGGAGAGCTGGGTCTCTGTGCTGCATACCAAAAGATATGCATACACACATTTTTCTGTCACTATATGCCGCTGACCAAGGGGCAGTCATGGCAATTCAAAAAATGAGATACTGCACTATGACGGGCCAGCCTCTTTCCAATTCTTGGTCTGAAGTAGGTGATTCTACAGCTGAATACTCACCAAGGGGCCTGCTCATTAAAAGGTTGAGTGAAGATACCAATCTGACTAATGTGAGGAGATTAGAAACATCTGGAGCCTAGGCAAATGCACCCTGATTTCCATGTCAGGAATGGCTTGAAAATAATTTCCTTCAATCCTGATCCATTTTCTTCCCCATTTATTGAGTATAATGAGCTCATATTCAAACAGTACCCATTAATGCCAGTGGACAAAACATAGAAGTAGTGGGACACTAACCCAGACAATGATTGCTTAGCTACACGCTTCCACCTATAGTTTAGGACCTGCTGCATTGTTCTGTAGAACAATTTAGCTGAGTACTGGATGACTGAATAACAATCAGCCTCAAGTTAAAGTAGATCAGGTGGTAGTCAAATTGTAACACCAATTCCACTTCAGTGAATAACATAACAATGTTGCACTGGAACATCAAGTCATGACAATGTCCTTTAATATGAGCGAAAGAGGAAAAGTACAGTTAGTTTTTTTTTAATTATCTTTTGTCTCCTCTCACAGTTGACCCCAAGATCCTATCCCCTTGCCCACTAGATATACCAAACCTAACAAGCCTCTCCTCAGGCTTTCTCTGAGCCACATTCAGAGCTGATAAAGAAGCTGAGGCACTTATGCTGCTGAAGAGGATTATGCCCTAGGTTTCCACCTCCATGCACACATAAACTTCCTTAGGATGGAAGTGTGATAGACATGCTGGTGTACTGTCCCATCCTCATGGCAACTCAGCCAGTCCCCTGTCTTCCTGTAGCCAAGGCCATCTTACCATCCCACACCTCCATCAGAGATCAGCTGTGAGAATCACCTGTATGTCTTCCCTATGCCTTCCCTCTTCACACAGACAGGCAAGCTCATCCTCCCTTGCCAGCACCAAAGTTGCCTGTTCCATAGTCAGAAATGTACCCTCTATGCCATAGCCCTGGCTGGAAAAGTAAAATTATGTGTAAGAACACCTACCACACAACCAGGTCTGTAAAAGAACCAGAAATTTCACAAACTGGTCCTTAAACTCTATGGAGACCTTGTCTTTTTTCTGCATGCCTTTGAACTCTGACTAGTTCTTGAGACTTTTTGAGATGGAAAGACAAATATGAAACTTATCCAGAGCAGTGGCTAAAAGGCTTCCCCTTGTAAGATAACAACCAG
This sequence comes from Protopterus annectens, assembly GCF_019279795.1. Classification (NCBI taxonomy): domain Eukaryota; kingdom Metazoa; phylum Chordata; order Ceratodontiformes; family Protopteridae; genus Protopterus; species Protopterus annectens. Next base: position 1,487,557,964 of record NC_056729.1, on the reverse strand, counting down.
TGATAATTCTGTAAGAAAATCCATTTAGGGTACCTCTAGGACCTGCAAGCATTAGGACTACTTAGCAGATAAAACTTTGAGATTATCTTGAATCCTTAGTATCATAGGAGGTTACTATGCTATCGACCCGGAGGTCATTTTAAGCCTAGCCATTTCAACTCAATGTAATACCGTAGCAGTACTAGTCAATACCCAACATTGCATTTAGTGATGACTGCTCATGTCTAGAAGAGTTGTGGGAGCTATCCCCAGTAAGAATTTACGGTGCCCCATCCACTCATCCAGGTCCCTCTTGAACAGTGTCATAGAAGTGCTCTGTTACACAGGAATTGGTAGCCTGTTCCAAAGACGTGGCAGTCACTGGGAGATAAATCTGCCCCCCCCCCCCCCATCATGTCCTATTTAGGTTTCAGGCCATATTTAAGTCCCTGGAATGGGTAGCCATAGACTCATTTGATTTACAGATATGCAGTAAGTTCATTATGTTTGGGTCCTGGGTTGCTCTGTAGGCCAGGCACAAGTCTCCCCTAAGAAGTCTATACAATGCAGAGTACAGTGACAGGGATTTTAGTCGGTCTGTGTAAGGCACATGCTGGAGGTTTTTGATCTTCTTTGTTAGAAACCTCTGAGGTCTCTCTAATTGCTGTAGGTGCTTAGTACGTACATACCGAATGGGGTGTTATACTGAATTATAGGCCGGATAAGTGCCAAGTATGGGGGGGGGGGGTTATAACTTTTTTTTTATCTTGATGCAATGTCTTTTACTAATAAGTGAGCTACATGGAAAGCTTTCCTTACAATGGTAAACACGAGGTGGTCGAAGTTAAGGTAGCAGTCAACCTGTGATCCCAGGTCCCTTACCACTTCATGGGTACTTAGGGTATTGTTACTGATTTGACAGTGTGAAGGGACTTTGTTTGTACAGAAGTGAATGATGATGCATTTCTTTGCATTCAGTTTGAGACAGTGACTGACACACCAGTCGCTGTTCTCTGTGAGATCATCCTAGAGTATACTGACATCATTTGGGGATTCAATGATTGCACCTAGTTTGCAGTCGTCAGCAACAACCCTTCAGCTTTGACCTGAACTTTTGAGAAGTATATACCAAACAGTAGGGGACCCGACACTGACCCCTGTGGCACCCCACTGTTAACAGGTCTGCTGTTTGATGTGGAGTCACCCACTTTGACAGTGTGTGTCTGGTTTGTGAGCCAGTTGGCAACCCATCTTACAATGACGGAGTTTACATTCAGTTTGCTAAGTTTATCGGTAATGCCTGAATGTGTGATTGTGTTGTAAGCCTTTGCCAGGTCAAGGTATGATGTGTGCACAGATTTGCCTTCATCAATGGCCTTGGTCACACTTTCAAAGAAATCCACCAGATTTAACAGGCAGGATCTACCCTTCACGAAGCTGAATAGGGTAGGATCCAGGGTTTGGAGGTCACCTATGTCTTTGTTTATGCGGTCCATACTGATACATTCATTGGCCTTACAGATGAGGCTGGTCAGGCTTATGGGTCTGTAATTCCCTGGGTCTGTTGCTAGACCACCTTTGTGGAGGTGAATAACTGTAGCTGTTCTCCATTCCACAGAAACAAAGCTGTGGTTAGGCTATGATTAAAAAGGGTACTTAGTGGTGATGTAAGTTCATGTTTTAGCTGGTTTAGAAGACAGCGTGGGATGTCATCTGGTCCCATAGAGGCCGTGTTCTTTGCCTTGGACAGGGCTTTTAGGACCTGCTCTAAAGACGTGTAAGGTGGGGGGGGAGTTTGGGGGAGGGTTTCTTGTAAGTTAGGAAGGAAAATAACGGAGTGAAATTTTCACCAAACCTATCCGCTATCAGGTTTACTATCTCTGTGGGATACCATTTGCCACCAGTTCTGCACATGCTTCGGTCCTACCCTTTAGGTGACGTACACAGCTGTAAAAGGCCTTATGGTTATCCTTGGCAGTACTTGCAAGGTTTCTCTCAAAGGAGCTCCTGGAGGATTTGACAAGTTGTCTTATTTGCCTGTTAAGGCTGAGGAGGGTACTTTCCAATTGTTGAGTCCTTGTCTTTGTTTTCTTGGGCAGCAACATTTTGTGTTTATTGTAGAGTTTCTTGATGCTGGAAGTCCACTATGGCAGCTTGATTTTACTTCCGGCTCTGGCTTTGATTCTATCTGGTACAGCAGAGTTTATACACTTATGCAAGTGACTGTGCAGGGCTTTAGTGTAAGCTTCAGCGTAGTTACCACTTTCAGCCTGGGGTGAGGCTTGAAATGCATTTATGCCTTCACCTAGTTGGGTATAGTTTGCCCTGGTGAATATTTTTAGTTTGATTTCACCCTCTGTGAGTTCTGGTGTTAGTGTCAGTTCGAAGGTGACTGATTTGTGGTTAGTTTTAACTAATGAGAGTCTAACATTTATAGCAGTGCGCACCTGCTTGACATGTTAGTGAAGACCAGATCTAGAATGTTTGTTTCTCTTGTCAGGATAGGACCAATGTGCTCCAGGGTATTTGAATTCACAAAGTCAAGGAACTTTTGTGCTAGCGATTTTGGACTAGAGTAGGTTTTCAAGTTGATGGTGGGATAATTGAAATCCCCCATAAACAGTGTGTTCCATAAAAATCTGAATTGTCTTCAGTTTGGTTAGGTAGGCTTCATGGGTATCGTGACCCATGGAGGGGGATCTATAACTATCTAGGACTTGAATGAGGGTCTTATACATCATAACCTGGACCTGCAGTAACTCCATGGAGATGTCCAGTCTAACTAGATATGAGGTGAATTTATCTCTATTTAGACTGAAACACCACCACCTTTGGTATTCAAATGTTCATTTTGCTGTCTAAAGGTGTGGAAGGCACTGTACCCTTGCATAGCTGGGGTACTCTCTGAGGCCTTAAACCAGGTTTCTGTGACTGCACAGACATCTACATCTTCTAGTGACAGAAGTGCTTCAAGGGAGTGAGTTTCTGATTTAAGCTCAAAGCATTTAGCAGTCTGACTCTTATTTTGTTCAGATTGGTTAATTTCACATCAGTAATGTTGTTTGAGACCTTGCCTAAAAAAGGCACTATGGGGAGACAAGAAAGTACAGTTTTGTACCTACCATAAATGTAGATGTTAGAGTGCTAATACAGCTGCAGTCATAACAGATGGGTTCTCCTGCCGTCAGGCGGGTCCTCGGTCGGCCGAATTCCAAAGTCTAGGTCTGGCATCAGTTGTCGTCGCTTCTTCCCTGACGTCAGTGCGACAGGGGTATAAAGGAACCAGCCGATGCCATTTTCTTCAGTTTTTCTTGCCCCAGATGTCAGGTGCCCCCAGAAGGAAGGCAATACATAAATTTGTGTAATAAAGCAATGCAATATAATCAAAATACAGTAGTTGCAAGCAAATACACCATAAATGAATACCCCAATCAGGTTGTATGAGGAGGTGTTAGCCAATAGGCCTGTCCCATGAGGGGAAGGAGGGAGGGAAACCTGGACTGCAGCTGTATTAGCACTCGAACATCTACATTTATGGTAGGTACAAAACTGTACTATGTTCATCGTGCATACAGCTGCAGTCATAACAGATGGGTAGAATCCCAAAGCTAAGAGAGGGGTGGTAGGCACTAGGTGGAACTAGGAGGAGCCAGGATGCCCTGCAAGACTGCAGTGGCAAAGCCTGCTCTAGTTTTGGATTATAATGGTAGGTGGTAGTGCTTGGAGAAGGTATGCACAGAACTCCAAGTGGCTACTTCCAAAATATCTTTGGTAGGAACTCCTCTGAGGAAAGCTGCAGAGGTAGCTGTGGCCCTTGTGGAGTGAGATCTGATGCCTGTAGGTACAGTTTTGTCATGAAAAGAATAGCAAAAGCGTATGTAGTGGGCTATCCATTTTGAGATTGTCTGTTTGGAAATTGGCTTTCCTTGAGCTCCTACAGCATAGGACACAAAGAGCTGTTCTGATTTTCTGAAAGGCTTTGTTCTGTCCAAATAATAACGCAGTTGTCTGTGGATGTCCAAGGAATGTAGTAATCTCTCCCCTTTGTTTTGAGGATTAGGATAAAAGGTAGGTAAGTGTATGGCCTGATTCAAAGCTACCCTGGATACCACTTTAGGCATAAAGGACGGGTTGGTTCGTAAGGAAACTCTGTCCTGATGTAAGATGATAAAAGGCTGCACAGCCATGAGAGCTTGTAGTTCTGAAACTCTACGAGCTGAGGTAATAGCCAGAAGGAAAGCTGTTTTCCAGGACAAATATTGCAAATCTGATGAGGCAGCTGGCTCAAAGGGAGGCAAGGTCAGTTTTTCCAGAATGAAATTGAGATCCCAAGCAGGTATTGGTTGTTTCCTTGGGGGTCTTAGATTCTTAGCCCCTCTGAGGAACTGTCTTAAGAGAGGGTGAGAGAATAAGGGTGGATCAGTGTTGTATTCTGCAGAAATGGCTGAGGCATGGATTTTGATGGAGGAGAATGAAAGTCCACTGCTTAGCAGCTCAGCTAGATACTGTAGTATTTGAGGTAAATTCAGTTTTCCAGGATCCTGGCCCTTTTTCTCATTCCAGACACAAAACCGTTTCCATTTTGCAGTAAGCTTTTCTAGTTGACGGCCTTCTGGCCTCCAAAATGACATCCTGCACCTCCTTGGAGAGTAGGGTCTGTTGTGATGCTAAGGAATCTTCCATGCGGCTAGACTGAGTGTTTTAGCTGGCTGTGAAGAGTTTTGAAGCTGTGCTGAGTCAGGAGAAGAGGCATTAGAGGCAGGGTCCATGGTGGGGAATGCGTCAGGCTCCTCAGGAGTGGGTACCAGTGTTGTCTTGGCCAGTCTGGAGCAATGAGAATCATCTTTGGTCTGTCTGCTCTGGTTTTCAATAGAACTTTGGGCAGCAGAGGAAGAGGTGGGAAGGCATAAACTGTCATTGATGTCCAACTGAAAGAGAGAACGTCCACTCTCCAGGCCTTTGGATGGAAAATCCTTGAGAAGAATTTTGTCAATTGGCGATTTTTGTGGGAGGCAAAGAGATCTATGTCTGGCCTTCCCCATGCTTGGATTATTTCTGTAAAAACTTTTGGATGCAACTTCCATTCGTGTGGATCTGTCATATTTCTGCTTAGGTTGTCTGCCAGCGTGTTTTCCTTGCCTGGCAAGTACTGTGCTTGTAGTTCGATTTGTAAGTCCATGGCCATGTTCCAAAGTGACATGGCCAGTCTGCATAGGGGGTATGAATGTGTTCCTCCCTGTTTGTTTATGTATCACATAACTGTGGTGTTGTCCGTTCTTATCAATAGTTGACCTGGTTGCAGAAGGTCTTTGAAAGCTATAATAGCATTTATTACTGCTAGCATTTCCTTTTGATTGATGTGAAGGTGCTTTTTTTTTGGGACCATTTGCCCTGAATGCACCGATCTGTCATGTGCGCCCCCCAGGCGTAGTCCGAGGCGTCTGTTGTGATGACTTGATTTGCTTGAGGCTTGCTGAATGGAAGACCTGTGTTTGTTTGGCATGCTTGAGCCCACCACAGAAATTCCTTTTGTAGACATGGAATTAGTGGTATTATTGTTTCCAAACTGTGGCTGTGTTGAGACCATAGGTTTTTCAGGTACCATTGAAGTTTCCTCATATGCAGCTTTGCACATGGGATTAGTAAGATGCAAGATGCCATGAATCCCAGAGCCTGCAGGATTTTCCTTGCAGTCAGCCTGGTGCAATTTGCTAGTGCTCTGAAGTATTGAGTTAGTTGCCCCTGCTTCTCTGGCGTGAGGTAGGCCATCTGGGTGTTTGTGTCCAAGTTGGCACCCAGGAAAATGATCTTCCGAGATGGTATTAGCCTTGATTTCTTTTTGTTGACTGTGTATCCTAGAGAGTTCAACAACATTATTACATAAGCCAGATGTTTCAGAAGAATGTGCTTGCTGTCCGTTTGGATCAGGCAGTCGTCCAAATAGGGGTATATTTGCATCCCTTGAAGTCTGCAGTAGGCAATTACTGATGCCAGGCATTTCGTGAATACTCTGGGCGCAGTAGATAAGCCAAAGGGCAATGCAGAGAATTGATAATGGGTTGAACCTGCAAGAAATCTGAGGTATCTTCTGCAATTCTGTCTGATTGGGACATGCAGGTATGCCTCCTTGAGGTCCAATGTTACCAGCCAAGACTCCTTGCCCAGCATGGGAAGAAGCTGTTGTAGAGTGAGCATCTTGAATTTTGGTACGAGTAGAAATGTGTTTAGGATGGATAGGTCCAAAATAGGTCTCCAATCTTTTCCCTTCCTTGGTACCAGGAATAGTCTGGAATAAAAACCTTGACCTTGTTCGTGCGTAGGTACCTCTTGAATAGCTTTCATGTCTATGAGATCTGTAATTTGCCTTTGTGCCTCTGCCCTTTGATTCTGTGGCAGGTTTGGCATGCCCCTCATTTTTGGAAGGGTGTGAAAATGGAATCTGTAGCCTCTGTTTATAATGTCCAGGATCCATTTGTCTTTTGTGACAATATGCCAATTTTTTGAAAATAATGCCAGTTTTCCTCCTAAGGGGGCTGCCATTTGAGTCTTGCTTGGCATGCAAAGGGGAAAGTCATTGGGCTTGCTTTCTGAATGATTGCGAGTTATCCTCACCACCTCTTTGTGTAGGAGCTTGCCATTGTCTGCCTCTAAACGATCCATGGGATTGTCCTCTGCCTCTCGGGCGCCTGTATCTACCTCTTTGGGGTCTGTCCGTGGCTGGAAAGGACCAGTTTTTGGGAGGCCAATTTCTACTGAAACGTGGGGGTTGTACCTGTAGAAAATCTTTCACAGTTTGCATTGATTTAGCCTTTTCCTCCATTTTCCTTAATACCTCCTCAGCATTAGCACCAAATAATACATCCTTTTGTAAAGGGGCATCTAGTAATTTAGCTTTGACATGATCAGGCAAGGTTTGTTCCTTGAGCCAGGCATGTCTACGTATGACTGATCCTGTAACAGCAGCTCTACATGAGGCCTCTAGAGCATCAAAACCACATTGTAAGGTATGCTTACCCACTTGTTCTGCACTATGCATCAAATCCTGCAACTCCTTCAAGTCTGGTTGTTCAGGTTGTGACATTTTACTTTTCAATTGTGATAACAAAACTGTTGGTATTTTAGCATATGGAACTGACAGTTTAAGGCCCTCATGGTTAAGGTAGCCGAGGTATATACCTTTTTTCCTCACCTTTCTAAGGATCTGGAATCTCTCTCGGAAGGTAATGGATTTTTAGCAGTGGAGGCCTTAATTCCCTTGGGGCCCTGTGAGATGGTTTCTGGGTCAGCAGCATGGCTTTTGTATAGAAATTGGTGTGAGTCAGGAACCCTGTAGTACCTATCAGGCTTGACTGGGGCTGGAGGCAGAGAATCCGGGTTAAGGCAGGCCTCCGAGTAAACATCATCTAGGATGTCCAAGACAGGAGGTATAGCCAGAGGCCTGTGCTGAGGTAGCAAGAGAAATTCCCTAAGCCTTTTCTTGGAATCTGAATAATCTTGGCCTTCCCAGTGGAAGTGTTCCCTTATGGTATGCAAAGTTTCCCCAAAAGAGTAATCCTCTGGGGGGGATACAGAAGGACTGGACTCCTCTGCATCAGAGTCTTCAAAAGGGGAGTAAGAATGTTCCTGATCATCAGAGTGCTCTGAAATAATGGAGCCCTGATCAGAGGAGGGGGATTCTTCCTCCACTCTGGGCCTTTTGTCCGGTGGGGGTTGAGAACCCCTGATAAGAGTAATTAAATCCTCAGCCATTTTAAGCATCTGTTTTTTAGGCATGGGGCCTGGAGATGGGCCCTGTGTAGCTTGTCTCTTAGAATGCATGGCTGCTTTAGACTCAGTGAAAGCCTTGATGGAAAAAGAAGAGGAAGATCTGAAGACACCTACACCTTGAGTGGAGGTAGACCTGTCCACATTTTGAGGTTCAACGCCAAGAGTGGATTCAGTATCTGTAGTCGGGGTGTGGGCCGAGGAGCCTGCGACCTCGGGCACAGGAGACAACGCCAATGAAGTGTCATCGGTAGTCAGGGGCTGCGTAGGCGCCTCGCTGAGAACCAGGCCACGCGTAGTCGGCTTTGGCGTGGTGTCGGTAGAGGCCGCGGACCTCGTGTGTCGGTCCTTATCTTTGCGTTTTTTTAGACAAAACTGGAGTCGGAGTATCCGACGACATAATATAGTTAAATGTTTTTCCAAAATAATGCTGGGCGAACTCCGCCCGACGCTTAATGGTGCATTTGTTGAATGTAGCACAAAAGCGACAGACCGAGACTTCGTGGTCTGGGCCTAAACAAGGTATACAGAGGAAATGGAAATCCTTATGCGGTATTTGCTTCCCACACGAAATACAATTATTAACTTTGTCTGACATCGGTCTGAGGCAAGAAAGGTTTCCCCAACGGGGTACTTAGCTTTCAAGAAGACTTCGGTTTCAAAATTTTCGTAATTTCAGGAGCTGGCCGACCGGCACTTGCGAACTGCTTCTGCTTCAGGCACCGCGCGGCAAGAAAGACTGAAGAAAATGGTGTCGGCTGGTTCCTTTATACCCCTGTCGCACTGACGTCAGGGAAGAAGCGACGACAACCGACGCCGGACCTAGACTTTGGAATTCGGACGACCGAGGACCCGCCTGACGGCAGGAGAACCCATCTGTTATGACTGCAGCTGTATGCACGATGAACATCCTTTGCCAGCAGCCGAAAGCCTAGGGGTGCCAGTTACAAACTGCTTCTGGCAAAGCAGAGAGATTTGTTGACCATGGTTTCCCAGGCAGACAGGAACTGGATCCCCTTGGAATGACACCAAAAACTAAGCCACTTATTAAAATCAATCATTTTTTGTTTATACTGTGGCATCATTTTGCTAGGGACATACCTGCCTGGGACAAATAGTCAGAGAGTTCGACTATGTCTCTCTTCATATAGTCCACCGAGGTACATCTCAGGTCATTCACACTAATATAACGGTACTTGTTGCTCAGAGACCTGAGTTCATGCGTGATCTGGCGAACCCTTGCACCACACAGGCAGCTGACCGTGATTTTCTCCTTGTCCAACCTGGTGAGTGGGACATCCATGTGTCTCACTAATGAGTCTCCAATGACAAGTAAGCTTGTTGTTTTGAATGTTATGCCTTACGGGCTTGGTGGATGAGACACTGGCGTTGCTATGTGTCATAGGTGCTGTGGAGACTGTGTTAGCTGTAGCAGACTTGCATTTTGCAGGTGTCTGGGGTTTCTGTAATTTTTTCGAGAGAACCTCTGCGTATGTGGATTCATGTGTTTGATGCATACTATGTGTATGAGTAGTGGTATGTGTATGAGTAGTGGCACTATGTGAATATGTAGCAGTGGGTGAGTTGACAACCTTCTTTGTGTTACTGTTTTGAGTGAGAGAGAGCATGGATTCTAGATTCTTGGTGTAAATACATCACTCACACTCTATACTAGACTGTGTTATTAGCAGAGGGTTGTCTGTGTACATGAGGCGGTGGCTACATTGCCTCAGGAGACCCAAGTCAACGTGGCTGGCAGGTGAAAGAAGGGTAGTCCAACTGTCCAGAATGCTATGTTAAAGACTGCTGTCACTAGGGGTGGTTTTCAGAAACAATTATGGAGGAGCTCAGTGAATGGATATTTCTACCTGGGTTTTAAGGGAAAATGTGTTGAATTTAACTGTCCAGATTTGGCACACAATTGTGTGGTACTATGCAATGCTGAACAATGGGCAAACAAGCAGAAACCTGCTCAGATGCTGGGCCTAAACACTAGAAGCTAAAAGCTGAAAAAAAACCTAACAAAATTCATAAGGACCTTCATAAGGGTCTATGAACTCTATGAACCAATGAGGATGCTTATTCCAAACCCTAGACTGGCCTCCCTTTACCAGTCAAGTGCCAGTCAAACACAGTTCTCTCACAAAAGTGCAGATAGGCTCCTTCCAATCCAAGATGGTCTAGAAAATGTGCTCAGAACAAACAAACCACTACGAACAGTTCCAAAAGCAGCAGGCTTGGATCTGGACTATGCTAACCTACTAGCTAACCTAGTTTCAGCAGGAGAAACTAAGGAATATTTAACACAGCAGAAAAATAGCAGTGAGACACTGAAAAAATGCCTAAAACAGCAGAACATCGGCCAGGAGGCTCTAAAGAATGATTTAAACAGTTAACAGATCACTTAACTAAGTACTGCTTGTTGGGAAAACCAGAGCAGGCAGAACAGATAGCTTTAAAACAGTGAAAAATACCAGTAAATACTTACAACAGTGGAAACAACATAAAGGTTTGCTAAACAGTGAAAACAGTAATAAAATTCAATTTTACAGGCACAGTGTAGCAGCCAATGGCAGTATAATTGTACAATTTAGTAAACAATAAATAAATACAGTACAAAAGTAGACAGCAGGCAATAAAAAAGTGCAGCAAATAGTATAAATAAGCAAAAGACAGGCAATTTATGTTTTTTTGGAAGCTCAGAAGTCTCTAGTCATCTGGTATCTCAGCTCAGAGTTGTGGCTGGTAGCCCACCTCAATTCGGCTCAGTACAAACAAGCAGAAACCTGCTCAGATGCAGGGTCTAAATACCAGAAGCTAAAACTTGAAAAGAAAACCTCAAACAAAATTCAAAAGGACCCATGAGGATGCTTATTCCAAGCCCTACACCGGCCTCCCTTTATCACTCAGGTGCCAACCAAGCACAACTTTCTCACATAGCAGTTATCCTTTACTCTTTAGTTCTTCTCTAATAATACTGAGCTCAGGAAATAAAAAGAAAAAGGAAAAAAAGGAAAGGGTCGGATTAAAAATGTAAGCATGTGTATGTGTGTATACACACACCTATATATGTATATGTGTATATATATGTGTATACACACACCTATATATGTATATGTGTATATATATATGTGTATACACACACCTATATATGTATATGTGTATATATATGTGTATACACACACCTATATATGTATATGTGTATATATATGTGTATACACACACCTATATATGTATATGTATATATATATGTGTATACATATATATATATATATATATATATATATATATATATATATATATATATATATCATATCTAACAAGAAGAGGTTCGTGTTTGGTAGTTTCTGAGACAGAGCCCCATCTATACCTCCTGGGTGGACATCATCCTAGGAATGTACTACAGATGTCAGAAACCACAAAGGAAGACCTGGACCTGAAAATAATGTCCAGTTTAAACTGTCACACAAAAGACCTCACGAAAAAACAGGCCGTGGCTGCACAAATATTAATAGTGGCACTACAGAAAAAGGCAGTAGAAGTAGTTACCCCTCTGACAGAGTGAGATCTGGGAGCTACAGGTAGGAACTTTTATACTAATTGTGACACAATTCAATACAGTTGGCGAACTATACGTAAACGGCAAGCTTAAAACTTTCTCACTATGTGCAGATTTAGAAAAAAATGGTTGTCCTTTTATCTTTACATTTCCACTTTCTTGTTACAGTCTTCCTGTTATTACTGAAATAAAAAAGTACTTTCATCTCTTTAGCATGTTGTTTTACACCAACTCAGTAAAAATGTGTCTAAACTGAGATTACACTGCTTTCCAAATACACAATTAAACATATTACTCAGTTCTTGCTTACACTGTGTGAAACCAGAACATTCCACAAAAACGTGTTCCCAAGTGCCCCCCCCCCCCCCCTCTAAACTGCCAACAACTACACCTTGTACCTTTGAACATTTTTTAACTCTTATTGGAGTACAAAAAATATATGTGCAAACATGTACATGTAAAAATTGCAAACATCAGGTACACAGATGTCAGTATTCATAGTCAAAATGCATCATATGCCACATGATACTAGGCAGGGAGTGGCCACTCACAGACATATAACAATACATGGCACTTGCTAGCATTACTGTGCAGCACGGGAAGGAGCACTGGAACAGGTGTAAGCAAATGACTGCATATGGAATGCAGACTGAAGGCATGCAGTCTAATCAGTGCATAATAACAGGAAAATGAGTTCCACAATCAGAGGGCAACAGACCCCTTCCAGAAATGCTGACAGTGCCATTGATGGTTGTTCATAAGTTCATAGGTGATTACCAGGCTTATGGCACATGACCCTTTACAAGCCTAGCCAATGATACCCAGGATATGACAATATTATATCTTAATTCCCCAGTTATGGGGTGGGGTAGTACTATGGTAGTGGGTCTTTCAGTGTTGGAGCCCTGAGTCATTTTACAGACTGACTCTGTCCATAACGGACAGGGGCAGTACCCTGGGAGTGAATTTACAGTTCCCTATCTATTTATCTAAATTCTTTTTAAAGTGAGTGAGGGACGACCTTTGTTTTATGAAGATGGGAAGTTTATACCATAGACGAGGTAGCCCTTGGTATATGAATCTCTCTCTCTCTCCAGCAAATTATGTTAGCGTTGCAAATAAGGTTCAGATCTATGGAAAGCATAACCCTCATATTATTTTTCTTGCAAATATGTAACATTTTCATCAGGGCTGTATCAGAAAATGCCTTGTAGGCCAGGTACAAGTACCCTCTCAATAAATGATATCAAATGGAGTAAAGGGATAGGGCCTTTAGTTGGTCTGCATAAGACACGTATCTTAAGCTTTGTAATTTTTTGGTGAGAAACTTCTGGGTCTGTTTCAATTAGTGTAAGTGCCTGGTTTGGTACATGCAGAAGGCAGTAGTTTACTCACTTATACTCTAGTATACCCTGATAACCTGGTTCAAAGCTGCAGAGAGCACCCCAGCATTACCTGGTTAACCTTGTTCAAAGCTGTGGAGAGCACCCCAGCTTTACCTGGTTACTCATCCAATCATGCATTCAGACCCCAAACTGTGGGCAGCAAAGCCAAGGAAGTGGAGTTTCAATATATATTAAAGATACACAAACTTCCAGGCTGGTCAAACAGTGTGACACACAGGAGACACTACAAGTTCAGTTAACCATTGATAAGACCCCTATTTAAATCATAGCTAGCTACAGGCCCCCAAACTTGACTCAAGATGGCCACTCCACCTATCTGGACCTCTTCGAATCTATCAAGATTCAACCCTTTACCCTGATCCTGGGCGACTTTAATTACCCAGCCATAGACTGGAAAAACTACGCATGCCAGAACACAAACATCCAGAGATCCCTTGACCTCATCAATGCAAATGCCTTGGAACAGCTAGTTGATACCCCACAGGAGGTGATAATATCTTGGACTTGGTATTAACCAACATGAGTAACCACTGCAGCTCCCCTACAGTATCATCTTCCCTGGTAAGATCTGACCATAAGGCAGTCACTTTTGAAGTCACCATCTCCCCTGAACCCCCTCTAGCTGGGGTCACACAAAAAAACTTCTACAAAGGTGATTGCAATCTCCTGAGGGATGGTATAAACAGCTTCACAGCACCCCCCCCCCCCCCCCGTAGGAACTAGCACCAATGTCCAAATCTACACCAAAGTATTATACAAGCATTTTTAGAGATGCATGGAATCAGGAATACCTGACAGGATGATGTCATCATCCACAACGAGGAGTAAACCTGTCTGGTGGACATCTGCAATAAATGAACTATATAACAAAAGGAAAAAATTGTTGTCCAGGACCAAGAAGGTACCCAATTGGAAGCAATCTTTCCTTAGCCTAAACAAGCAAATAACAGCACTAGTGAAATCCTCTAAAGCCAACTTAGAGTCCAAATGGCCACATCTAACTAGAGACAATTATAAAGCCTTCTTCACATATGTCCGCAATCTCAAAGGAAGCACCCAGATCTGTTCAGAACTGGTGGTCAAGGACACCAATACAAAAATGCTGTAGATATAGCCAATCTACTAGCTGACAAATTCAGTGAAAACTTCACCTCTCTGTCCCTCCATCAGTAAATCAGGACATCTCCAGTACCTGCCCCCACCCCTTATCTCTAGGGAACAAGTCATCACTGTCCTCTCAAAGGCAAAAAATGCAACCTCCACGGGACCCAATACATCCCAGGCTGCATCCTACATGAACTCAGGTATGAACTTGCAGCACCATTAGGCACCCTATTCAACCAAAACCTGAGTACCGGCTTTGTCCCAGCCAAGTGGAGGACAACCACTGTCATTCCTTTACACAAAGGTGGAGCATCCACCGATCCAGGAGATTATAGACCCATCAGCCTAACTAGCCTGATCTGCAAGGCCATGGAATGGATTATCATGGACCTCATTAACATGGACACTGGCAACCTCCAAACACTCGACCCCACACAGTTTGGCTTTGTCAAGGGGAGGTCATATTTGTTAAATCTGATTGACTTCTTTCAGATAGTCACGAAAGCCATAGATGAGGGGAAGACAGTGCACACTGCCTACCCTGACCTGGCCAAAGCCTTTAACACTATTCCCCACTCGGGCATAATAGATAAACTCTCTCAACTAGGCATCAATCCACATGTTACTAAATGGGTAGCAATCTGCCTTACTGACAGAACTCACCTAATCAAAATAGGGGAAGCCAGCTCAAACAGTAGACCTGTAACGAGCGGCATACCCCAGGGATTGGTCCTGGGGCCTCTGTTATTCAGGATATACTTCTCTGACATGCAGGCCAAAACTAGTGGGCTATGGCTGACCAAGTTTGCAAATGACTGCAAGCTGGGCATGGTCATCAGTTCCCCAAGTGATGTAGATGTCCTCCAAGAGGGACACACCCAAATAAATGACTGGTGCCAGGAACATAGCCTCAAGCTGAATGCCAAAAAATGCATCATCAACCCCACAGGGGAGAGTGATGCCTCCCCATATTATCACATTAATAACAATGTTCTAAGTATGCAATCAGTAGTGAGGGATTTAGGCACTTAGGTTGTAGCAGCCTGACTTTTGACCACCATGTTCCTTCCATTGTATGGAAAGCTTTTTACATGGCCCACTTCATAAGTATGAGTATCTCATCCAGGGACAAAGAGGTCATAACATCCCTGTATTCTTCCCTTATAAGGCCAATTATTGAGTACAACGCCCCCTTCGGCATGTACCTCGCAAAGCTCATGCAGCAGCTGGAGAGACCCCAGAGGTTCCTCACCAGGAGAATCCAGGGCCTCAAATATCTTCCCTACACAGACAGGCTAAAAGCCCAGTCCCTCTATTCAGTTTCATACAGACTCCGCAGAGGTGACCTCTGTCTGGCATACAAAGCAATCTCAGACCTCGCCTTGATGAGACTGCTGCACATCCGCAAGTCAGTTCCACTCGAATAACCCGTACGTGCGACCTCAACTTGGTCTGTGATATCAACAGAACTTGTTGGCGGGACAGATTTGTGTCCCAGAGACTCCCCAATCTGTGGAACAGACTCCGTCTCCACATCAAGCAGAGTACCTCATTATCCCTTTTTAAGTGCAACCTGGATAACTGAATGGGAAACAGAAAATACACCCCTGGGATTACATCTGTATCCCTGCTGGACAGGGGCTTTGGGTGCTGACTTGTCTAAACATGGGCTAAACTCTTGGTTAGGCTTATAAGGGCCTCAGGGCCAACAGCCTAGTAACTTTCTATGATCCTATGATGCGGGCTGAGTACAATGGCACTATGACTTCCTTTGATCTTGATGTCATGCATTAACTTACAAGTGGAGCTATACAGAAGGATTTCCTCACCACCGTAGCTACCTGGTGGTTCCTAGGACCCTCACCACTAGGTCTGTTTTTATGGGTGTGCTATCAATATTATAATTTGCAGAGATATCTGACTTACTGAAGGGTATGATTATGCATTTTTTAGCATTTAGTCTTAGACCATGATTTTGGCACCAGTCGTTTCTAATTTTTAGGCCTGTTTGTAGTATGTCAACACTGTTTGGGGATTCAACTTACAGTCATCAGAGAACTTAGTGAGCCAGAGGCCCCAACATTGGCCTTCACTTCAGAGACGTATATACCAATCAGGAAGGGTTCCAACACTGAACCCTGTGGGACACCGTTAGTAACAGGTTTATTATCTGAAGTGGATTCACCTATCCTGACAATGTGTCCTGTCAGTGAGCCAGTTGGCCATCCATCTGATGATGTACGGGTTTATGTCTAACTCAGTAAGTTACCTAAGATCCCCGAGTGGGGGACTGTGCTGAAAGCTTTGGCCAATCTAGATAAGCAGCGTGTACCATTTTATCCTCATCCATGGCCCTGGTGACCGCCAAGAAGCCAACCAGACTGAGCAGGCAAGATCTCCCTTTGACAAAGCCAAATTGGGTCTGGTCCAATGATGGGAGCATTCCTATGTCATTACTGATCAGGTCCATGATAATTCTCTCCACGAACTTGCAGATAAGATTGGTCAAGCTTATGGGTCTGTAGTTCCCTGGGTCAGTTGATGGGTCGACCTTGTGCAGAAGGACGACTGTAGCAGTCCTCCATTCCTCTGGTTGTACAATTAATGCTGCAGCAAAAATCTGTAAGAAGACTAGCACAGAAAATATAAGCATCTGTACTGACAATGTTGATGGCAGTATAAAGGTTGGTATAATGGTATCAGTGAAGTCAGACACTAACATCAGCAAATGAAGAATCAGGGCTGGTCAAGATTCATAAAAGTAGGGAGCAGTAAGCATGTAGTAAGTGGCATATCACTATAAGAACAAAAAATGCATATGATAATTTGCAGAGCTACATCAAGCAAAGATACTAGGAGCAGTGCAGCATTTTGTCTACAAGCACTGCTACCTATCATATGGTACAGTAACATGGAGGTAGGTGGTACAAGTAGAAACATTACCAGCACACCATCACCTCTAATCAAGTAACTTTAGTATCTGGCAGACAACTGGACAGTGGTATTATACAGGTGTCAGCTGCGCACAAGTATTGCCCACAAACAAAATCAGGAGAAAACTATTGTTGTACACATTGCACTTACCTATAAAAGTAGATGTCTGAATTCTTTACTGTTGCAGCAGCCTAAAGGTTGTATCCTGCCAAGGATCCAGCAACCAGCCAGCTTCCTAAAACTCTAACCCTCTGCCACACAATCACTCTGGCTGCTTAAAAGCTAAGCCCTTTTGCAAGGTACTATATAAGCAGCCAGAGTGACTAAAAATCTTCAGGACCTTCTTTCCTCTAAATGTAAAAGGGAAACCCATCCCAAACCAAATAACAGCAACAATAACAACAATAAAGTCCACACTAACTATCTACAATAAAAGGGGTGGTGGGTGGGCATGGCTACTGCAACAGTGAAGAATTTGAACACCTACTGTTATGGGTAAGTGCAACTTATACAGCTGGACTATATTCATCATTCTCACTGCTGCAGTAGCATATGGATAGGTTACCATGGCTTACCCAAGCACAGAGGAGGAAAGATAAACGTCCAGCAGCCCCTGCACAATGGTTGTAGCAAAGTCTGCTTTGGACCTAGAGAAGGAATCCAGTTTTTAGTGCTTTGTAAATGTATGAAAACAGGACCAACCTGCTACCTCAACAATGTTTCTAGACTCCACTCCTTTCCAATATAACATCAACGAAGACAAGGCCCTAGTGGAATGTACCTTAATCCTGCCTGGAATAGTTTTGCTATGGTGGCAGTAATAAAATACAATAACAGATGACAACTATCTAAAAATAGACTGTTTAGACACATGTTGATATTTCTTAGTCCTAGAAAAGGAAATAAATAGTTAAATAGCTTTCTTGAAGGATTTGGTTCTGTCAATATAGTACCCAAATCGTCTGCACATCCACTGTATGAAAATCTGTTCTTCCTTGTTTTTAGAATCTGGACAGAAAACTGGGAGATTGATTAATAGTGACTTCTGAAACTACCTTAATCATGAATGAGGGGTTAGTCTGCAGAATTACCATATCTCTATGAGAAAATCAGATAGGGCTACTGCACCAAATGAGCTTTCAACTCAGATAATCCTCTTGCAGACATCAGTGCAACAAGGAGGACAGTTTCCCAGATAACGTAGTCAGTTTCTCCAGCACAAAGCTGCAAACCCAAGTGTGAGGAATCTGCTTATGACAGGTGTCTCAGGTGCAAAACTCCTTTCAAAACTGTTTATCACCAGACAGAGAAAAAGAGGAGGATCTATGGGGAGACATGCTGACATAGCCACAACATGAACCTTAATAGAGGCAAACTAGAGGCAAGAAGACAGTAACTCTCAAAAATATTGAAGAGCCATGGGTACAAAATCCTTGATGGGACCCTGGTGATCAGCTAGGCACTAACTAAAATATATTTTCTATTTGCCAATATATGACTTTCTAGTAGCAGTCTTTCTTGCATCCTTCTGTACCTGATGCATGCCGTTCTAAAACAAAAAGTTATCAAAATTGAGTCATACAGGCAGTCAGTTGAAGTTACTTGATGTTGGGGTGTATCAAGCACTTGTCTTGTGTGAGTAGATACAGTCTGTGAGGAAGCTTGTGGTAATTGTCCTTGGCCAATTCTATAAGAAGGGAGAACCAATTCTGCCTGGGCCAAAAGATATTCACCAAAATCATTTTTGGGAATTCTTTATAGACTTTCAGAATTAACCTGGAAATCTTTGGAAAGGGTGTAAATAAATATAGGAACATCCCCAATCAAGGGAATGATACAGCATCTGTTTTCCAGGCTTGGTTGCAAGGATTAGCAGAACAGAATTAGTCTATTTGTCTGTTTTGCAATGATTAGCAGAACAGAATTTGTCTAGTTGGCTGTTTTGAAAGAAGAACAGATCTATTTATGATGTTTCCCACATCTGGATTAATTCCTGGAATACCTGTTTGCAGGGTTTCCACTTGTGTGTGTGTGTGGGGGGGGGGGGTCTGTCCAGGATCTGATGAGCTTGTCTGCAACTATGTTTTGCTATGAAAATATGCAAGAAGCCTCAGGGGTTAAGGAGTGCTGAAGAGTTAACAACCAAGCAATCACTGCCAAATGACACAGAGGGCATGCTCGTTTGTCCCTTGTTTTTTTTTTTTTTTTTTTTACCATTTTGTTATCTGCAATAACATGAAGAGGGCCTGGGCTCCAAAGATGATGTACAGCCTTTATGGCACGAATCACAGCCAACATTTCTTTGACACTGATGAGTTTTGATTTCTCTGAGTTGTCTCAAAGCCCTTGAAAATTTACAATCATAGAAACTGCTCCCCAAACAAAATCTGAGGAATATTGAGTTGGTGCAGGTTAAGAAACAGGGAGCCCTGGATTAAGAGCCATCTGATTCCTCCCCTTAAAAGGGGAGCTTTGAATTAAGAGCCATCTGATCCTGTCTCACTGTATTCCTGACTTTACAAAGTCCAAAACTGGAATTTCAAATTCTAAGGGATGAGAATGTTGGGTTCAAATGTTTTCAGGTACCACTGAATGCTTCTCACATGCAGCCTGGCAAGTGGCATCACAAAGATCATAGACACCTTAAGACCCAATAGCCCAAGAAATCCTCTGGTAGAAGCTTGAAACTGAGAAAAACTGGAATACTTTTAGTTATAAATGCACCTTGTCTTGAGGTTGGACAGCCTTTTGCATAAGTGTCTATAATGCAGTCCAGAAACAAAATCCTGTGTGACAGAGTAAGGAAGGATTTTTTTTATCCGGAATCCCAGATGAGTTGGGGGAGAAGTCATGCAGAGAACTGATAATGTGACCCAGACGCACAAAATCTTGGCCATATCCTGAAGTTGTATACTACATGAATGTGATGGTAAGCATCCTTTGGGTGTATGGTTATCCTACCACACACACTGGTCTGTGAGTAGTGCTAACACAGATTGGAGGGACAACATCTTGAATTTTTCTTCACAAAAAGATTAAAAAAGAAGAGATCCTTCGGAAGTAATTCCTAACTTCATTGGTAGTTATCAGACATGCTT
The DNA here is from genome assembly GCF_019279795.1 of Protopterus annectens. Taxonomy (NCBI): domain Eukaryota; kingdom Metazoa; phylum Chordata; order Ceratodontiformes; family Protopteridae; genus Protopterus; species Protopterus annectens. The sequence continues at coordinate 1,487,538,120 of NC_056729.1, read as the reverse complement.
AACTGTAGACCATTAATAAGCCTGGCCAAAATTTCCAGTTGATCCAAAGCATGGATTGGTTAACTGACCATATGATTGAGTTTCCAAAAACTTGAATGCAAAAACAAAATACACAAAGCTACTTTACCCCCTGAAATTATATACACATATACACATTTATATATATATATATATATATATATATATATATACACACACACACACACACAAATATACACACACATACACAAACATATATATATATATATATATATATATATATCCACACACACACACGTGTGTGTGTGTGTGTGTGTGTGTGTGTGTGTGTGTGTGTGTGTGTGTGTGTGTGTGTGTGTGTGTGTGTGTATACTTTGCACTGAAAACCATTTCACTTAATTTCAAAACACTCACACCAAATTGCTGAAAGCTCAAATCACTGAAAACTCATTTCATTGAATGTAAGTACTGCTGGGCAAATAAACTGGGATGCAAAATTAATGAAGCTAAAACACAGGCAATAGCAGTAAATTATGTACCCACGCACAAATTGGTCAAACAATACCCATATTTATAGGGACATGATAAAATCAAGTATTTAGGAGTATGGATTAGAAATGACTTTGTGGTGGCAGCTAAGGATATGTGGGAAGAGACTAAACAAAAAATAATAAAAAAAATGAGAAACTGGAGGTTTTGTTATATGGATACTAAGATACAAGCCATTAAAATGTTTTTAGTCCCTTTAGTCTTGTATATAGATCAGGCATACATTTATCAATCGGAGAAGTTGTGGACAGCAATTAAAGAATTAACATCTGGGAAGGGAAGACAGCAAGGGCAAGTGGGATAAGATGATTCTACCAACAGAACAAGGTGGACTAGGATTACCTAATTTGAGGGGGTATTTTAGAGCAACACAGTTAAGGCTCGTATACATAGCACAAGCAAAAAAAAGGGGTGGGAGGATGACATAATGGTTAAGGTGTTTGCCTTAAAGATAAAAGGTGCATGGTTTGATTCTCACATGGGGTAACTGGTTAGGCTTCAAATGGCCCATAAGGGCAGTTAGCCTAGTACTTATCTATGAACCTATGATCCAAAACTCATCTCCAAGAATGCTCCTTTATGACAGCTGACACATTCTGAAATAAAATCCCACTTCTGTGTGTTCTACAAGAACATGTTCTATGACTCCTGCTTCTAACTTGTTGGAGTACCTGGAAAAAGAACTTTGTTTGATTGGGGGGGGGTGAGGAGGGATTCCCCTGAAAGGAGGGGGGATTCTATCCACTGTCAACTCCTTATGGATCACCTTATATATCTGAAACTATCTGATGCCAAAAGAGGGGTGCTGTGAGTCCGATTTTATGAAAAGGGGAAGAGATACTGGGGCAGAAGTGGGAAGGAAGGTGACCAGGTTCCCAGCACAGTCATTCAGTTGCTGGTGCTTGACCCTTTTTTGAGAAAACTCTCTGTGTTCTGGGGTTGGTATTGGCCTCCTCTTGTGATTTCCATTGGGTGCTTACATGTTGTTAGGTAGCACCTCTTGTATGGTTGTCTTTTAATGGGAGTTGAGGTATTGGAAAGGAAGAACCTGGAAACCTGAAAAATCCTGGACACTCCCTGCATTAATTTATCTCTCTCATCACATTGCCTGAGGACCTGTGTAGCAGAAGGCCCAAAGTAAAATCTGTGTACCATGGGGGGACTCAAAGTTTCATTTCAGACTAACTCCTCTGAAAACTGCTGATTACATAGCCAGGCAAATCTTCTCAAGATAATAGAAAAAAACATGGAAACAGTATCACTACAATCATACATACTTTTGAAGTATGTTTAGACACTTGAGATAGGTTAGAAATAATCTGATTCACAAAACACCTACCTTTAGGAGTCAGGAACAGGAAACTCACTCAAGCTACTGGCACATCTTAATTACCAGGGCTACATATGGGCTGGGTTGGGTTAGTACTAGGCTAACTGCCCTTGCGAGCCATTTTAAGCCTAGCCAATTATTCCTTGTGAGACTCAAACCCTGCACCTTGTGTTTATAAGGCAAACACCTTAACCATTAGGCCACCCTCCCTGGAAGTTTATATTAAGGGTTCAAAAGGCTAGAGTGGAGGAAGAAAATAGTCTTAGCCTGTCTTTCCTGCCACTTGCCCTCTTTATCCCCAGACAGTGGAATGGGTGAGAATAGAAGTCTGCCAGCACCAGAACCTGTGGGCATGACAGTAGCAGCACCTGCTCTAACATGAAAATAGAGACACTTATTACCTTAAGAAACTCTATGTAGTTTTTTTTTTTGCCTTCTCTGGAACAGATGACTGGAGTCAAAAGCACTACAGGCAGCTTTAAAGGCATCCTGCAATGCTGTAAAATAGGAGGACTGGGTGAAGTATTAGGAGATTCTTGTTCAAGTAAATCATAATATCTGCCAAACTCAGGGAGAACAGCCACCATTTTCCAAGAGAATACATCCCTTAGTCTAAAAATAGTCTTAGCAAAAGAGAAAACTCTGTAAATTTTAAGTCTCATTATCTAAGACATCAGAGCCTTGGGCTACAGACCCCTCAGGTAACATAATGATTTCTCTGTTAACATCAGAACGGTAAGAATAAAGCATCCTTTTCCTTAAAAATAGGACATAATAATTTGAAGAAGGCACATAGCACCCAGAACTGATTGTCTGAAATAAACTAAGTTATGGACATTATTCTTACAGAAGCCAGCCATCAATTTTCCATCTGATTAATGCTTTTTTTTTCTCCTAGAAACATCCCTAAAGGAAGACTGAGTTGGAGAAAGCATATCACCTCAAGCAAAAGGCCTCTTTCCTTAGCCACCTCCAGAAGACCCTCCTAAGGTGTCACCTCTATCTAAAAATGGATGGTTTTATTATGCCCATGTTGGACATTGGAACAACCGAAGAACATGTATCTGATCACTGGTCCACAGTGGACAACAAGGCTACACCAGAGAGATTTGAGGAAACAGGTTAATGGACTGAGGAACCAACAGTGGCCACTGCCGAGTCACTCACCATTGGCTGAAGCATTGATGGAGCCACACTAAAGCCAAGGACTCATGTTTTAACTGCTTTTTCTTTTAGGTACATTGGCAGAAGGAGCAGCAGGACCAAAGCAAGTCTCCATGCTATAACCGAGGGTGAGCCTTATTGCCAGTGATGCTGGCAGCAGCCAATTGAAAGGTACGTTGACACTTAGTACACAACCCTCCTACAAAAGTTTTAAAACCCCAAGACAGAGGTTACAAAAACAGCACACAAAAAACACAAAAAATTCCCTGTCCACACAGATATAATTTCCTTCAAGTGAACTGCTGAATTAAAGACCAATAAAATATGTGACAGGGGACTAGAGCTTTGGAAGCTGGCCACTTGCTGTATCCTTGTCAGGATACAATCTTGAGGCTGCAGCAGCAGTACGAATAATGAACGTTGTGTGACCTTCCTACACTATCCTACACGAAAGTATATTTAACATTTAGTAAACCAGTTAAAGAGATCTTCAGGGGTACATTAGGGAAAATGGGCATATTACAGGAATCTGCCTACAGAATATGTAACACATTTCTGTATACACTGATTCCACATGCATATGAGCATATGCTTTTCCTTATCATACCAGGGGATAGAAGACTTCCAAGATGGCTGCATACTGAGTAACAGCTTAACTCTAGCTCTTCCAGTATGAAAATAAAGACTCAACAGAGAAGACCAGTAGACTTTTTTGCTTATGGTTAAATTTCAGTATCTGGTTAGTAAGTGTACTGCCTGGATGCCAGGAAAAAAGAAACACAGAGAACCTGGAAAAAAATCAGCTACAAAAAGTGAAGACGAAACACTGATAGGGGAAACTTCTGCAGCTGTTCAGCTAAAAGCAATGTAACCTCCAGACATGACTTCTAGTAACCTACAGGAAGATACAAGAGAACTGCACAAAGACCTGGCTAAAATAAACGGAACACTAATGGAGTACATCAACACAAACAACAAAAGGTTGGAAAAAATAGAAGAAGCTTTAAACAGATATTCAGAAGGGGTGATAAGGCTGGCAGAATATGGGACTGCTTGGGGAAAAAATGGTTCAGGGCACGTAGGGAAAACCTGAGATTTTCAGCTATACTAGAGAAGCTGGAAGGAACAAACTGCATTACATTATGAAAGCACAAAAAAGCAACTGGACCGGTATTCCATACCAGGAGTTGTCAGTTGAAAGGACACAGTGTGTATGCTCCAAACCTGGCTATGAGAAAGCAACCTAGACCTTTAATAGTAAAGATGCAATCCTACCAGCAGAAGGAGCTGATTCTAGCAAAACTGTGGCAGGAGGACAAAATACTAAACGTGGGAGACAGCAGAGTGTTTGTGGAGAATGATTACTCATTGTACACCAGGCAGAAGGGAAGTAAATTAATTCCAGTATTCAGGGAATGTCAAGACACAGGTGTTAGATTCAAACTGCTGTACCCACAGCTGTCTTCAAGGTATTATTCCCTGGAGGGACAAAACCATTTTTGATGAAGTACATACTAGGGAGGAAATATAAAAGTTTGTCCAACAAAAAGTGAGCTATGAAACAGAAGGATAGTCTGCTTCTTCTTCTTATGGTAATAAAGACCACAGAGAGACTGTACCTGTGAAACCTTTTCCACTGTTTCAATGGAAAATGTTGGAGAAAAGGAAGGGAGCAAGACAGATGACTAGAAGAATTGACAGTATGTTGGAAATGAACCAGACAGGATTTGGGAGATGGAGATGAACAGCAATAAAGCCAGTAACTTAATGTGGAATTACAATGCAATAATTATATTTGTGAAATATGACATAGCAAGAAAATCTGGAAATGTTGGACTTTTTCAGAATATGCAGGACTTATGGAGGACTCTAAAGCATATGCCCTACTTCATGTCATTAATGTTTGGAAAAATGCTTTGGAGAGAGGAAGAGAGGGAAGAAAGATAACTGTAAGTAAATAAAAATGTTTTTCTTAATAGAACTATTTTTGTGGTGTATGGTTTTCTTCACATGTTATAAAGTAAACTTTTCTCAGTTATTTTTAAGTGTAATGGGGATTCTAAACAGGTGCTGCTGTTCTTTTTTCCCTTTCTTTCTCCCTTCACTCTTTCTTCTTGTTCAGTTTTAAGAAATGTCGGCACTGTAATGTGAAAAAAAGCATGGTTAACTCATGACATCAAAGTGACGCCTCCAGGTGCATCAGCAGTTAACTCCTACTGATGCCTCCAGGTGTAAAATATTGCTTGTTCATATTTGAATCAATAATTCCAAAACCATGCTATGTAGAAGGTTTTAAAAATTTCATCTTAAAGCTTGTACACTAGCAAACCCAACTACATTAATATCTGACCTGTGTCTAGTGCAAGTAAGTAGATATTAACTGTTGTTTTTATGATATTAATTTATATAGATATAATTTTCACATTTTTTCTAAAAATCTCAATAACCAAGTAACACAGACAGAACTCCTTAGCCTCATATGAAAGCTCTCAGCTAGATGAACAAAATGCTGCTGACAGTATGTGTGTAACTTGAGTGGCTACTGAAATACTGTAAGTTGTTTACAGAATACTACAAATGTAATTGTTACCGTGTTTACTGTGATTTACAAAATTCAGTTTAAGACCTAGAACCTAAAGATTATTACCTCTATAAAAATAGTTTGTGCTGAAGAGTTTGCCATTTATACTTCTTTCATAACCCCTATGGTTCCAGAGATATAAAAATTTGTTTGAAATGTGAGAACATAATTTGATTTTGTCAAAAGGCTTAGGCTCCACCCTTTGGAAGTTACAGTGCAAAATTCCTGAACTCCATTGGAGTGAAATGAGTTAAAAGAGCATAGCAAAAGAAACATTAATGTGCTTTTTCTCATTCTTGCATGGGGGAATGACTGGATGAAGGACCTTAGAATGATTTAGTAACAAGTTTTAAGAGAAAGCAAGTAAATGAAAAAGAATACTGAATATTATGAGGCTCTTTTCTAGCAAAGGAATTTATGTACAGTAGCAATTGTGTATCTGGCCCTCTCATGTCTCCATGGAAACAACCTGATAAAGAGAAACTCATTGTCTGGTTCTCATGTCTCCATGGAGACAATCTGATAATGAGAATTTGGCTGTCTGCTTGTCATGTCTCCATGGAGACAATATGATAAAGAGAAATTGGTTCCAGTCTGGAGCAAAGTGACTGGCTGGGAAAAAAAAAGAAAAGAGAACCTGGCTAGGAGATAATATTTTCTGAAAGCATTCAGTGGTTTTTCCAGATGGGAGAGCTGTAAAGGTAAGACAAAACCAGTTAGCACGTAGTAGCAGCACAGGTGGCACCATGCATTTTAGCACAGATAACCTTTCTTTTAGGTTAACTCAAGTCTAAATATGACTGTCAGTTTGGGACATTTCCTCCTATTAGGAGGGGGACATTTTTCAATATTTGAAGATGTACATAGTTGCGTGTGTTAGTATTAAATTAATAGGTTTTAGGGTGTATTTTTGAGAGCTTTCAATAAAACAAAAAGTTTTTTAAGACGTGACATAAGCTCAAATGGATATGACAAGAAACAACTAAATAAATGTTCAACCTGCCAAACAGTATAAGCATGTAACATGAAAACTGGAACTAGGCATTTAACAAAAAAGTGTTATATATAAAAGGTGGGAATAATAACTTTTTAATACAATGATACTTTCTGTAATGTCTTTAAATGTCAACAGTCTCACAGATAAATACAAAAAAAAAAGAATAGTGAAGAATATTAAAAATGCAGAGTGCAAAAAGCTATGTTAAAGGAGACACACTTGGAAAGAAATGAACATGTGAATTTGATAAACAAAGGTTTTCAGGATGGTTATCCAACAGAATATCTGGGACAAAAAAAAAAGATGAGCACTTACATTAATTGCAAGAGGTGCTCCAATAGTGATAGAAAAGGATAAAAAAGATAATAATAGCAGATTTGTAGTGCTAAGGGAATAATGGCAAGGGAGGATGATTACACTGTCATGTATTTATATTCTACCTAAAACTGCTATAATGGAGCTTAACAAAATTCAGGGAGAAATAATCAGTTTTCAGCACGGAATACTACTTATAGGTGGGGACTGGAATGTGATTTGCAGCACTGAAGATGTGTCTGAGGTGGCCCAGAAGGGAAAGTATAACAAAGGATGGTAGATTTTTGAAGACATTTTTAAAAATATTTGGCATGTGAATTCAGTAATAGGATTGCAGAGTGAATTTGTATATTACTCCCCAAAATATAAAAACTGGGCTAGGCTAAACATAATTTACATTTCACAGGAACATGTACATTTAATTGAAAGCCTTAATACGCACCCAATAACTATTTTAGAACATGCACCAATAATAACTAAAATAAAAATACAGGGCAATGAAATAAAAATGAGACAATGACACTTTCAACCCATCTATTCAAAAGAGATGAATTTAAAGAATGGGTAGTGGAGATTATTCAGGAGCTATTCGAGAGGATACATAGCTAGGGACTAGGATAAAATTTAAAAAAATTAAAAACAGTGTGGAATTAAAAGAAAGGCAGATATGATTAAGAAGTAACAAGAACTATTTAAAGGGACGGACAAATGTTAAATTATTGCAGAATAGGTGGAATCTCATAGAACAGTAACAGGATCAACTGTAGAATGCTAAGCAGAAGATATGGGATTACCTTGATAATATACATGAGTTTAGAAAGACTTCTGTTAAGCAACTTTGTTTTTTTTTTTTTTGTTTTTTTATAATAACACTAGAGCACAAAAACCTTTAATACAACAACTCAGGAAACAAAGTAAAAGGGCTTTCAGAATGCTTAGGGAGCCTATAACAAGGAAGGTAACAGCTGTAGAGGTATTAAAAATATTTTGGAAATTCTATGAAAGTCTGTATAAAGCAGATAAATATGGAAATCATGAAAAGATACAAATGAAAATGTTATGAAAGAATTAAATATGCCAAGGTTAGAGGTAGATGAGGCACAATTACTAATGGTTACAATAGGACGAGATAAGATTAAAAACTGTGATGTATAACCAACCTACAGGAAAGTTCCCAGGAATAAATGGTATTCCTGTGAAAGTTTGGAAGCTCAGAGGGAAAAAACTGATAAAGATCTGGAAGGTTTTGTTTAACAGTATTTTAAGAGGAGGAGAAGTACCAACATCCTAGAAGAAAGCAGTGGTAACAGTAATACCTAAAGAGGGTAAAGATCCATTAGATTCAGCTTCATACAGGCCCATTTCAATATTAAACCATGATTATAAATTGTTCATGTCTATAATGGCTAAATGAATGGCAAAAGTAATGTCAAAACTGACAGATATGGATCAATGTGGTTTAGTGGAAGAGAGGCAAACATGTGACAATATTAACAGAACACTGATGATCCAGAGGGAAGCAGAATGTAAGATGATACCATTGTTGTTGGTAGGTCTTGATACAGAGAAAGCATTTGACAGAGTAAGCTGGGACTTTATGAACAGGGCAATGGAAGCATTTGCATTTCCTGAAAAATGGTAAGGTTGATTAGGAGGACATATGAAGGTTCAGAGGTGAAATTTAAAGTGGGTGGGGGTCCTCCCTGATAATGTCTGCTTGAGCAGGGGAACTAGGCAGGGTTGTAGTATTTCCCCTTTGTTATTTGTATTATAATTAGAAACATTGGCAAAGAAAATAAGGGACTCAGAAATTCAAGGATATAATTGGTATTTTAGTCAAGAACAGCTAGCTCTGTTTGCAGATGATATAATTTTATACCTGACAAAATCAAAAAGAAACATTACAGTGTTGTGTAACATTCCGAGACTGTTTCAAATCTATTCAGGATACAAAATTAATGCAACTAAAAGGCAATAGAGGTAAATTATGTGCTCATATATGAATTGGTTCATCAATATGCATATTTGTGGGGACATGATAAAATGAAGTATTTAGAAGTATGGATTAAAAATTATTTTGGTGTGGCAGCTAAGTAAATGTAGGAGGAGACTAAATAAAAGGTAATACAAAAACTGAGGAAAAAGGAAGTTTTGTTATATGGATATGGACAGTAAGATACAAGCAGTTAAAATGTTTTAGTCCAAATTAATTTTATACACAGGTCAAGCATATTTTTATCAGCCAGAGGAGAAGTTGTGGACAGCAATTAATAAAAAGCTGAAGGGCTTTATCTGGGAGGAGAAAACGGCAAAGGTCAGGTGTGATAAGTTCATAGGTTGATACTAGGCTATCTGCCCTAGGGCATTTATAAGCCTAGCCAGAGTGTGTTTGGCTTTCGCCACCCTTTTAGATTAGTTGACTGTGCCTCTGTATAGTAGGTCAGAAGGTAGCCCTTTTATTTGATTCTTCCAGTAGGACACGGTCAGTTGGGATTACCCAATTTGAAGGGGAATTTCAGAGCTACACAGTTAAGGCTTCTATATACAGCACAAGCAAAAAACTATAATTCAAAGTGGAAAGAGATGATGATGAAACAGGGGGAAAGCCCAAGAAACAAGGTGTGACTGGGATTTTGGATGCAGGCTTTTAAGGAGAATAACAATAATCATACAGAATATTATATCTATAAAGTAGCAGAAAGTATCCTAAGAACTAAGCCAACATGCGGAAGGGGAAAGGACATTCTGTCAGTAGGGATGACTGCAATTGGGGATATAGACAACAGGCAAGTGGGAGCTGGAATTTACTGGAGAAGACTGGCAAAGGAGCAAAAGTATTGGGAACAAATAACCAGACAGGGAAAGATGACAGAAAGGGAAAATACCAAGAATTTATTTGACTTCAGGTTAGAGACTGCCTTCTCTATCAAGGATTAATATCAGAGTATAGGCAATGAGAAAGAAATAGGGGTTCTTAAATGAAAGACCAACACTGGTAGAGTTTTTGGTAGAATCTAGAACAGAAGCTGCCATTAAAAATTAATAAATTAGTAGAGAATATAAAATATTGCACAATATCTATAAGAATCAATCAGAGGAGGTTAGAGAGGATTGCTAAGAGAGATTAGATAAGCAATTCACAAAGAAACAATGGGAGGATATATGTATGTCTCCCAGATATGCAACAAAATCTAGAAGACTTACGATTTTTTTCTTGGAAATGTTTGCATAAATATATTTATACCCCAAATAGACTCCAGAGAATTTTTCCTTGAGTAGACAGCAAATGTTGGAGGTGTGACAGGGATGAAAGTGGTAACTGGGAACATATTTTTGGGGAGTGCAGTGAGTTGGCGGACTTTGGAACAGCTAGTCATTACCTCCAGAAGAGGTGATAATATGTTAGACTTGGTATTAACTAACATGAGTAACCACTGCAGCACCACTATAGTATCATCCTCCCTGGTAAGATCCGACCATAAAGCGGTCACTTTCGACGTCACCATCTCCTCTGACCCCCCCCCCTCTAGCTAGGGTCAAACAAAAAAACTTCTCCAAAGCTGATTACAATTTCCTGAGGGATGGTATAAACAGCTTCACAGCCGCCTCTCCTTCTGTAGGAACTGGGACCAATGTCCAAATCTACACTGAAGTACTATATGAGCATTTATAAATGCAGGGAATCAGGAATACCCGAAAGGACAAAATCATCCTCCACAAGGAAGAGTAAATCTGTCTGGTGGACATCTGCAATAAAAAACTATATAATAAAAGGAAAAAAAATGCTGTCCAGGGCCAGGTACCTAACTGGAAGTAATCTCTCCTTAACCTGAACAAGTAAATAACAGCACTAGTGAAATCTCCTAAAGCCAACTTCTAGTCCAAATTGGCCACATCTACTAGAGACAATTATAAGGCCTTCTTCACATATGTCTGCAATCTCAAAGGAAGCACTCAGATCTGTTCAGAACTGGTGGTCAAGGACACCACATACACAAATGCTGTAGATATAGCCAACATACTGGCTGACAGATTCAGTGAAAACTCTGTCCCCCCCATCAGCAAATCAGGACATCACCAGTACCTGCCCCTTCCCCTTATCTCTAGGGAACAGGTCATCACTACCCTCTTAAAGGCAAAAAATACAACCTCCATGGGGACCCAATAACATCCCGGCCTGCATCCTACATGAACTCAGGCATGAACTTGCAGCACCATTAGGCACCCTATTCAACCAAAGCCTGAGTACCGGCTTTGTCCCAGCCAAGTGGAGGACAGCCACTGTCATCACTTTAGACAAAGGTCGAGCGTCCACCAATCTGGAAAATTACAGACCCATCAGCCAAACTAGCCTGATCTGCAAGGCCATAGAACGGATTATCATGGACCTCATTAACAGGGACACTGGAAATTTCCAAACACTCAACCCCACACAGTTTGATTTTGTTAAGGGGAGGTCATGTCTGTTAAATCTGGTTGACTTCTTTGAGACAGTCACCAAAGCCATGGATGACAGAGAGATGGTGCACACCGTCTAGCTTGCCTGGCCAAAACCTTTAACACTATTTCTCACTCGGGTATAATAGATAAACTCTCTCAACTAGGCATCAATCCATATGTTACCAGATGGCTAGCAAACTGGCTCAATGATAGAACCCACCTAGTCAAAATTGGGGAAGCCACCTCAAGCAGTAGACCTGTAATGAGCAATGTACCCCAGGGACTGATCTTGGGGCCTCTGTTATTCAGGATATACTTCTCTGAGGTGCAGACCAAAACTAGTACACTATGGCTGACCAAGTTTGCAGATGATTGTAAGCTAGCCTCGGTCATCAATTCCCCAAGTGATGTGGACATCCTCCAAGAGGGTCTCACCCAAAAAAATGACTGGTGCCAAGAAAACATGGCCTCAAGCTGAATGCCAAAAAATGCAAAATCCCCTTTAGGGAGAGTGACGTCCCCACATATCATCACATTAATAACAATGTCCTAAGCATGCAATCAAGTCGTGAGGGATTTGGGCACCCAGGCTGATAGGAACCTGATTTTTGGCCACCATGTTGCTTCCGTTGTACAGAAAGCTTTCTACATGGCCCACCTCATAAGTAAAGGTATCTCATTCACGTTCAAGGAGGTCATACCATCCCTGTATCCTTCCCTTCGGATGTGCCTTACAAAGCTCATGCAGCAGCTGGAGATACCACAGAGGTTCCTCACCAGAGAATTCAGGGCCTCAAACATCTACCTGCCAAGATAGGCTAAAGGCCTGGTCCCTCTGCTCAGTTTTATACAGACTCCTCGGAGGTGACCTCTTTCTGATGTACATAGCAATCTCAGACCCCCACACTGATGGGACTGCTGCATATCCACAAGTTAAATTCCACTAGAGTAATCTGCACGCACAACCTCAACCTGGTCTGTGACATTAATAGGACTTGTTGGTGGGACAGATTTATGTCCCACAGACTCTCCCATCTGTGGAACAGACTCCTTCTCCAGGTCAAGCAGAGTACCTCATTATCCCTTTTTAAGCGCAACCTGGATAACTGGATGGGAAACAGAAAATACACCTCTGGGATTCCACCTGACAGAGACAGGGTCTTTGGGTGCTGACTTGTCTAAACATGGGCTAAACTCTTGGGTAGGCTTATAAAAGCCTCAGAGCCAATAGCCTAGTAACTTCATATGACCCTAAGTATTCCCTGCAGGATTCATTGCCAAAAATGCTGGGTGGGCAAATTGGTGTGACGAGGGAGATGATTTTTCTGAGGTATGATACAGAATTGGAACTGCCTAGACACAGTAAGGCTTTGATGTGTCTAATTGTGGTGGCTGTCAAAAAGCAATTACTAGAAAATGGAAATCAAAATCTAAACCAAGTATACTAGAAGTAGTGAATATAGTAACAGAGATAAAACAACTGGAACTGAGATCTTTAGAAAAGGGTAGGAGCAAACTACACAGGAAAAAATGGAAACTGTGAGAACAATACATACAGGGAAGAATGAGGTTTAAAAGAAGGCAGAACTTAAATGAGCTATGCAACGGCTGACTGAAAATGATTGGGCAGATTATCAGTGATGTATAATGTTTGTGACTGGGAGTGTGTCATTATGATTTGTGATGTAAAATGCTTGCAGCTAGGATTATGTCGATGTGGTTTGTTTTCATTTATATAAATGCATGATTGCCTTTGTCGTAGGTGATGGTTTAATAAAGATGTTTCTTGTTTAAAATAAAGGACAGGAATTTAATAATTTATGTAATGTTGCTTAGGTTATATGGTATGTAACAATATATGTGAAGTATAATGTTTGTAAACATGAACTTGTTAATACGGTTTGATTACTTTTATATAAATGTAAATTTGTATATATCATAGTTTCATAGTTTAGTACTAGGCTATCTGCCCTGAGGCATTTGCAAGCCTAGCCCTAGAGATGTGGCTTTCGCCACCCCATGTAGTGGCAATAAGGTGTATAGAATAAATTTAGAATACTGTGCCTTTGTCTAGTAGTGACACATTGAAGACCCCCTTACTTATTAAAATTAGTTTACTGTGCCTCTGTTAAGTAGCGATACAGGGGTGACCCCTGGGGTAAACCTACGATCTCCCATCCACTCGTCAAGATTTCTCTTGAACAGAGTCAGTGAGGGGCTCTGCCTAACATGGACTGGGATTTTGTTCCAGAGTATGGGAAGCCTCTGAGTTATGAATCTGTCCCTCCAGCATGTTCTATTCATGTTTGTACTGAGGTTTAAATCTTTGGCTCTCGTGGTTCTTATGGATTTTTATTTTTTGAGGTGGAGCATGTCCATCAATTCCTGGTTGGACATGGCCTTGTATGTCAGGCACAGATCACCTCTGAGCAGGCGGTATGCTACTGAATAGAGCTGGAGTTTCTTTAGCCTGGCAGCATATGACATATGTTGGAAACCCTTGATCCTCTTGGTGAGGTACATCTGGGGTCTCTCCAGCTGTTGTAAGTGCCGGGTGAGGTACATACCAAATGGGGCATTGTACTCAATCATGGGCCTGATAAGGGAGGAGTACAGGGGCACAATGACCTCCTTTGATCTGGATGTGAACCCCTTCATGATAAGGTGGGCAAGGTGGAAAGTCTTTCTAACCACTTTGGCAACGTGGGTGTCAAATGAGAGGTCACTATCAACTTGGGTCCCCAGGTCTCCGATTACTTTTTCTGTACTCAGTGGGTTACTGTCTATGTGATCATTTGTGGGTATTTTGTTTTTCCCAAAGGGGATGACTATACATTTCTTGGCATTCAGTTTAAGGCCGTGATTCCGGCACCAGTTGTCCGTTTCGGTGAGGCCTTTCTGTAGGATGTATGTGTCAGCTGGTGTATCGACTATGGCTCCTAGTTTGCAGTCATCTGTGAACTTTTGTCAGCCACAACCCTCCCATGTTTGCTTTCACATCTGAGAAGTAAATGCCGAAAAAGAGGGGTCCCAGGACAGAGCCCTGTGGGACACCACTTGTGACTGGCTTTGAGTCTGACATGGCTCCCGCAATCTTGACTTTATGGGTTCTGTTCTTTAGCCAGTTTGCAACCCATCTTGTGACATATGGATTTACTTTTAAGCTGTTTAGCTTTTCTATGATCCCCGAGTGGGGCATTGTGTCGAAGGCTTTAGCCAAGTCCAGGTAGGCTGTATGGACTGCCTTGCCCTCATCAATGGCTCTAGTGACTGTTTTGAAAAAGTCAACCAGGTTCAAAAGGCAGGATCTGCCTTTTACAAAGCCGAACTGGGTGGGATCAAGTGTCTGTAGGTCCCCAATGTCGTTGTTTATGAGTTCCATAATAATTCTTTCCATAGCTTTGCAAACCAGGCTGGTCAAGCTTATGGGGCGGTAGTTCCCAGGGTCTGTAGTGGAGCCTCCCTTGTGGAGTGGTACCACTGTTGCTGTATGCCAGTGTTCAGGTACATATCCTGTAGTAAGGCTAAGGTTAAATAACATTTTTATATGCGGGTTTAGCTCCTCTTGGAGTTCATGTATCACGCAGCCGGGGATACCATCAGGTCCCATAGATGCTGTGTTTTTTGCTTTGTTGAGGGCGGTTCTCACCTGGACATCAGAGATGACAGGGAGGTTACATTCAGCTGGGATGAGTATTTCTTCTTTTGGAGGTGAGGGAAGGGAGAAGTTTGCACTGAACCTGTCTGCCAGAATGTTGGCAATACTTGTGGGTTCGGTAAATTTTTTGTCGTTGTGTCCTAACTCTGAGCATATCTGAGTGTTTCCGCCCAGGTTTCTAACATAACTGAAGAATGCCTTGTGGTTATCTTTAGTGTCCTTGGCGATTTTTCTCTCAAAGTTGGCCTTGGATATTTTTATGAGAGAACGTAGCTTTCTACTAGTGCTGATCAGAGATGCCTTCCCTTTATGGGATTTTGCTCTGTCTTGCAGTAGCTTCCTTCTTTTGTTATACAATTTGTTTATGGCTGGGGTCCACCAGACAGGACACTTTCCTTTGGTGGAGAGGGTCTTGGTTTTATCTGGGATTGCACGATCCATGCATTCTTGGAGATGTCCGTAGAAAGCATTTGTGTAGGATTCAGCATTGTGGGATGTGGTTTCCATTGGCCCTGAGGGCTTAAATGATACCATCTCGTAAAGTCGGCTTTTGAGAAGTTTCTCACTGTAGTCTTTTGTGCTGGGGGTGGAGGTGGTAAATGTATATCCAGGGTGATTAGTTTGTGGTCAGATCTCACCAGTGAGGGCAATACTGCCGGTGTGGAGCATTTTGTCCCCATGTTTGTGATGATCAGGTCTAGTATATTATCCCCCCTTGTGGGAGAGGTGACTAGCTGTTCCACTGCATTTGAGTTTATGAATCCCAGGAACCTTTGGGCTAGGGTGTTAGGGTTAGAATAGTGCACCCAGTCTATGTTAGGGTAGTTGAAGTCTCCCAATATGATGGTATTTGGTGAGACATTCATATCTTCCAATGTCTTCAGGAAGGCTGAGTGGGGTTCTTGAGATTGGGAGGGTGGTCTGTAACATGCAACCAGTTGTATAGCAGTTTTGCCTATGGTTAGCTGCACCTGGATGGTCTCTGATGCTTCATGAGTTGCCACTAACCTAGAGGTGTGGGTATCCTTGATGAATATGGACACTCCCCCTCCCTTTGTGGTTCGGCCCGGGTTTTGGGGCCGAAAAGCATGATACGAGGTAAAGCCTGGTAGCGCTGGGGTGCTCTCAGAAGCCTTGAACCAGGTCTCGATTACAGTGCAGACATCGATGTTCTCCATACTGAGGAGTGCTTCGAGAGCCTGCATCTTGAGATTTAGACTTCTGGCGTTGAGCAGCATTACCCTTAATTTTTTTCCATTTTTGTTTTCTAAGGAGGTGGGTTCGTCTTTTGAGCCTTGCCTAAAAAAGGCACTATGGGGGTGGCAAGAGCCTTAGCCAATATCCGGAAGCCCAGTGGTGACAGGTGCAAGCCGTCCCTTGCGAAGCAGCATGGCTTGTCCAGCATGTCATCCCAAGCAGATAGACAATGGATCCCCCAAGAATGACACCAGTAATTGAGCCAATTATTAAAGCTGATCATCTTGTCTTTGTATTGTGGCATCATTCTTGGTGAGGGCAGGATGCTGCTCAGGGTCAGGGTCATACCAGCCTGGGCTACATAATCAGAGAACTCCTCAATGTCTCTTTTCATGTAGTCCAAGGAGGTACGTCTCAGGTCATTCACGCCGGCATGGACAATGACGGAGTCATATTTGTACGTGCTTTTGAGTGACCTGAGTGCGTGTGTTATATGGCGGATCCTAGCCCCCGATAGGCAGCTTACCGTTACCCTCTCCTTGCTCAGCCTGGTAAGTGGGACGTCAGTGTGTCTGACTATAGAGTCACCTATCACTAGTGTATCAGGCATAGTGTTTGGCCTTAAGGGCTGTGATTTACTGAGACACCGATTTATTGAAGTATGTGTTGCATGTGTTATGTTTTGAGGTGGTGGATTTTTGGGTGTCTGCTTTGGGAGCCTCTGTTGTTTTGGTAAGTTTTTTAATAGAGCCTCCGAGTATGTTTTTGTGTTATTATGTGCTTGATTTGCAGTTGGGGGTAGGTCTATGTGTGACTGGGTTTGTTGTGTGTGTGGTTACCTTCTCCTCCTGTCCGGTCTTGCCAGTCCTGAGTTGAGAGAGTTCAGCCTCCAGTTTGGCTATATAGTTGCATCTCTCACATGTATTTGTGTTTGTTGGGAGGAGGAGAGGGTTGTCTGTGTACATGAGACAATTATAGCATTGTCTCAAGATTCCCAGATTAACCAGCTAAGCAGGAGAAGATGCTAGAAATCTACCACTCGACATGCTAGAATATTATAAGAGAGTGTTGTGCCTTTAAGGGAAGTGGTTGGGGTGGTAGGTGGATGTAGTGCTACTTGAGTTTGAGAGTGCTTGCTTAGAAGAGTAGCTTAGAGAACAAGTGCTATGCTTATAATATAATGAGTAGACTGGTTATTCTAAGAGTAGAGCTTTCTAAGGGAAAATTTGAAGAGCAGACTTGGCGGAGCCAGGAAAAGTTTAACCCTGTTTAACCGCGCACAATCACACAAAGCCACGCTAATGCGGATTTTAAACAGGGAATTTGAAAAGAGATAGAAATGGTCCAAAACAACCAATTACTACAGCTCTTGTGCTGAGGTCACTTCCTTCAGGGACAGATAGGCTGCTCAAGGCTCCCCACTCCCACTGGTGAGCAAAGAAACTTCCTTCTTATCCAAGTAAGGTAATGGACAACACAGGAACTACACCACAGCCCAGAATACAGCAAAGCCTGTAAACTAGTCTAAACTAATCGAGGAGAGGCGGAAAAACAAGGATTATTTTTTTGTTTTTTTTGTTTTTAGATAGAAAACACTCAGAAATACAGAAGGCAGCAATAAATCAGTTACACAGGCTAGCACACTTTAGTGGGCAGCCTCAATAGTTAAATTAAACAAACAAACACAGATTTTCGATCATAAGTGGTAATTCAACAAAGGTGTTAAAAAGAAACATACCAGGGGATAGAGAAACCACCATGTGTAGCTTCTATGACACCGCCCATGTGCCTGAAGTACTGAATGCTACAGACAGCACAGATGTGGCAATAAAAGCCACAGAGAGTGTCCATGGATGACATTATGTGAACAGAAACAGTACCATCCTATGATGGTTGGGGGTTGGTATAATGGTTAGGGTGTTGCCTTGTAAACACAAGGTACAAGGTTTGGTCTTGGAGGAGAAATTGGCTAGGCTTAAAATGGCCCACAAGGGCAGCTAACCTAGCACTTACTATGAACCTATCTGAAATGCCAGGTAGTGTGCAACCCACAGGGGGTGAAAAACAACATTTCTACACAGCAGCTTGGCAAGACCCATGATTCTCATTTGTGCACCTGTCACCCCTGGGCTTCCGGATATTGGCCAAGGCTCTTGCCACCCCCATAGTGCCTTTTTTAGGCAAGGCTCAAATGACAAACCTACCTCCCTAGAAAACACAAGTGGAAAAAAACTAAGGGTAATGCTGCTCAATGCCAGAAGTCTAAACCTCAAGATGCACGCCCTCGAAGCCCTCCTCAGTATGGAGAACATCGATGTCTGTGCAGTGACTGAAACCTGGTTCAAGGCTCCTGAGAGCACCCCAGCACTATCAGGTTTTACCTCATATCATGCTTTCCGGCCCCAAAACTTGGACCGAACCACAAAAGGAGGGGGAGTATCCATTTTCATCAAAGATACCCACACCTCCAGGTTAGTGGCAATGCACAAAGCATCGGAGACTATCCAGGTGCAACTAACCATAGGCAAAACTGCCTTACAGTTTGTAGCATGCTACAGACCACCCTCTCAAACTCAGGAACCCCACACAGCCTTCCTGAAGACACTGGAGAGTATGAATGTCTCTCCAAATACCATCATTTTGGGAGACTTCAACTACCCAAACATAGACTGGGAACATTACACAAGCCCCAACACCCTAGCCCAAAGGTTCCTAGAATTCATAAACTCAAATGCAATGGAACAACTAGTCATCATTCCCACAAGAGGAGACAATATACTAGACCTGATCATCACAAACATGGGGACAAAATGCTCCACACCGGAAGTATATCCCTCTTTGGTAAGATGAGACCATAAATTAATCTCACTGGAAATCCACATCCCGCCCCCACCCACTGCACAAAAGACCACAGTGAAGAACTTCTCAAAAGCAAACTTCACACTTCTTAAGACTGAAGTGGTATCCTTCAAGGCCCCTGGGCCAGTGGAAACCACAACCCACACTGCTGAATCCTTTGCAAATGCCTTCTATGGGCACCTTCAAGAATGCATGGATCATGCAATCCCAAATAAAACCAAGACCCATTCCCCAAAGGCAGGCCGGTCTGGTGGACCCCAGCCATAAACAAACTTTACAACAGGAGGAGGAAGCTACTACATGACAGAGCAAAATCCCTAAAAGGGAAGGCATCTCTGATCAGTACTAGCAAAAAACTATGATCACTCATAAAATCATCCAAGGCCAACTTTGAGAGAAAAATTGCAAAAGACACAAAAGACAATCACAAGGCCTTCTTTAGCTATGTTAGAAACCTGGGTGGAAACTCCCAGATATGCTCAGAGTTAGTCCAAAATGACACAAAATACACTGAACCCACTGACATTGCCAACATTTTGGCAGACAGGTTCAGTGCAAATTTCTCCTCCTCCCCCAAAGGAGAAATAACTATCCCAGCAGAGTGTAGCCTCCCTAACATTTCAGATGCCCAGGTGAGAGCCGCCCTCTCTAAAGCTAAAAACACAGCATCAATGGGACGGATGGTGTCCCGGCTGTGTGCTACATGAACTCAAGAGGAACTAAACCCACACATAAGGCTGCTGTTTAATCTTAGCCTTATTACAGGATCGTAGCCAAAGAGTGGCGTACGGCAACAGTGGTCCCACTTCACAAAGGCGGTGCTTCTACGGACCCTGGAAATTACCGCCCCATAAGCTTGACGAGCCTGGTCTGCAAAGCTATGGAGAGGATCATTATGGAACTCATAAACAAAGACATTGGGGACCTACAGACATTGGATCCTACCCAATTTGGCTTTGTCAAGGGCAGATCCTGCCTTTTGAACTTGGTCGACTTTTTTGAAACAGTCACTAAGGCCATTGATGAGGGTAAGGCAGTTCATACAGCCTACCTTGACCTTGCAAAAGCCTTTGACACAATACCCCACTCGGGTATCATAGACAAACTCACCAGCTTAAATGTAAACCCATATGTCACAAGATGGGTTGCAAACTGGCTCAAGGACAGAACCCACAGGGTCAGAGTTGCTGGAGCTATGTCAGACTCTAAGCCAGTCACAAGCGGTGTGCCACAGGGCTCAGTCCTGGGACCCCTCTTGTTCGGCATTTATTTTTCCGAGGTACAGGCAAACATAGGAGGATTATGGCTGACAAAGTTCGCAGATGACTGCAAACTGGGCGCCATAATTGATACTCCAGCAGACACAAACATCCTTCAGAGAGGCCTCATAGAAACGGATAATTGGTGCCAGAGCCATGGCCTTAAGCTTAACGCCAAAAAATGTATAGTCATACCCTTTGGGAAAAACAAGGTACCGACAAATTACCACATAGGTGGTAATCCGGAAGAGGTAATCAGGGACCTAGGGACCCAGGTTGACAGTAACCTTTCATTTGACACTCACATTGCGAAAGTGGTTAGGAAGACCTTCTATATTGCCCACCTTATCATCAAGGGTTTCACATCTAGATCAAGAGAGGTCATTGTGCCCCTGTACTCTTCTCTTATCAGGCCAATGATTGAGTACAATGCCCCATTTGGGATGTATCTCACCCGACACCTGCAGCAGTTGGAAAGACCCCAAAAGTTCCTCACCAAGAGGATAAAGGGTCTTAATCATATGTCATATGCTGCCCGACTGAAAAAACTCCAGCTCCATTCAGTCACATACCGCATACTCAGAGGTGATCTGTGCCTGACGTACAAGGCCATGTCCAATCCGGAATTAATGGACATGCTCCACCTCAGAAAATCCAAATCCATCAGAGCCACGAGAACAAGAGACTTAAACCTCAACACAGAAATAAATAGGACGTGCTGGAGAGACAGATTCATAACCCAGAGGCTCCCTACACTCTGGAACAGAATCCCAGTCCATGTTAGGCAGAGCCCCTCACTGACTCTATTCAAGAGAAATCTCGACGAGTGGATGGGAGATCATAGGTTTACCCCGGGGGTCATCTCTGTGTCACTACTAGACAGAGGCACAGTAAACTAAACCCTAAAAGGGCGTAGTATTCTCATCCTAAGGGATGGTGAAAGCCACACACACTCTGGCTAGGCTTATAAATGCCCTAGGGCAGACAGCCTAGTACGAACCTATGAACCTATGAACCTATGACACACAAATCATCTATATTACCACATCCTGCAAAGCAAAATTCCACAGGACCATCTTGTTAGTAACTTCAAAAGATGGGCATATCAGAGACATCAGCCTGCAGAATACTCAGTGCATTTCTCTATATGTTACTTCTACATGTGTAACACACCACAGGAAAAAGCAGTCACCATGGGTGGTTTCTACGACATCATTCCACCTGCGTGACATACAGGGTGCTATAGACTGCACATATGAGGCAATAAAGACCCTAGGCAGTATCTGTGGAACATATTATTTTAACAGGAAGACCATCAATTTATGATCTGCTAGTTAGAGTGCAACATACAGGAGATGATAATCACTATGTCTGCATAGCACCTTGCCAAAGCCCAGGATTCCCATATCTGGCACACAAATCATCTATAACACCACTTTCAGCATTGTGAAATTCCAAAGGGACATACAATTGGTGACTGCAAGCACTGTATTAATTAGAAGCACAGTGTTTAGGTGATCCAGATACCCATCAATGCCACTGTTATGACACCTTTGCAAAACTCACCTTGTTTGGCTGAAATGCAGTGTCACGTCATCCATGTACAAACCAGAAAAGTACAGTTTTGTACCTACCATAAATGTAGATGTCCGATAGGAATGCATCTGCAGTCCTTACAAATGGGTTGTCCTGCCGTCAGGCAGCCCTTCGGTCGGCCGGATTCCAAAGTCTGGGTCTGGCCTCGGCTGGTGTCGCACTTCACCCGACGTCATAGCTGCAGTTATTCGGGTATAAAGGCATCAGCCAACACCATTTTCCTCAGTGTTTCTTGCCCCAGATGCCAGGTGCCCTCTTGGAAGGCTAAATTTGGATAAATGCCAATGATTCCAAATAGTAGAGAGCAAACACAAAAAATAAGCATGTATGTACATATATACAAACAAATACACCATAATAGATCCCCCCAAGCTAGCCGAAGGCTGGCAAATACCCTAGGAGTACCTCAGAGGGGAAGGTGGGTGGGTAATCCTGACTGCAGATGCATTCCTGTCGGACATCTACATTTATGGTAGGTACAAAACTGTACTATGTCCTTCAAGGATGCATCTGCAGTCCTTACAAATGGGTAGAATACCATAGCTAAACAAGGGGAGGAGGAAAGAGTAGAGATTATGGTGTAGCTAGAATCCCTTGCAAAACAGCAGTGGCAAAACCTGCTCGGGATCTAGAGTATAAGGGTAAATTGTAATGCTTGGCAAATGTAGGCACGGAGGTCCAAGTAGCAGCCTCTATAATGTCCTTGGTAGCTACTCCTCGTAAGAAAGCTGTGGTAGTGGCTGTAGCCCTTGTGGAGTGAGGCCTGATGTTCTCTGGAGTTTTCTTTCCATGGTAGGAGTAACAAAATCTAATGCAATTTCCTATCCATTTGGAGATTGTCTGTTTTGAAATTGGTTTTCCTTCCTTTCCGGTGGCATATGCTACCAGAAGCTGGTCAGTTTTTCTATTGGACTTAGTCCTGTCCAGATAGTAGCGTACCTGTCTGTGTACATCCAAGGTATGCAAAAGTCTTTCTCCCCTGTTCTGTGGGTTTGGGAAGAATGTAGGTAGGTGGATAGCCTGATTTAATGACACTCTGGATACCACCTTAGGCATAAATGTAGGATTTGTTCTCATGGACACTCTATCTTGATGGAAGATCAGGAAGGGTTGTACTGCCATTAATGCCTGTAGTTCAGAGACCCTTCTTGCTGAAGTTATTGCCAGCAGGAAAGCAGTCTTCCAGGATAAGTATTGTAATTCTGCTGTTGCTGCTGGCTCGAAAGGAGGAAGTGTCAATTTTTCTAGCACAAAGTTCAAGTCCCATGCTGGCAATGGTGGTTTCCTGGGAGGTTTTACATTTTTAATTCCTCTCAGAAACTGTCTGAGCAGGGGATGAGAGAAAACAGGAGGATCCAAGCTGTACTGTGCTGAAATAGCTGATGCATGTATCTTGATGGAAGAATAGGACAGGCCTGTGTGGAAGAGCTCTGCCAAGTACTCCAGGATGTTGGCCATGTTTACCAGAGTCACATCTTCTCCCTTTGCAGTACTCCAAATGAGATATCTTTTCCATTTTGCTGAATGATTCTTTCTTGTTGAAGGTCTGCGAGCCTCCAGGATTATGTCTTTAACCCTTTGGGATAAGTTTGGGTTAATTGCTGTTATGTAATGTTCCAAGCAGTTAGCTGCAGAGTTTTCAGGTTTGGATGCAGGATGTTGTAGTTGTTCTGTGTTAACAGTAATGGGATCAGGGGTAGTGTCCATATTTGTTCTCGAGACATGCTCCTCAGCAATGGGTACCAATGTTGTCTTGGCCAGTCTGGAGCTATCAGAATGATCCTTGGATGGTCCTCTTTGATCTTCAGAAGCACCTTGTGCATCAAAGGAAGTGGTGGAAATGCGTATGCTGTCAGGTTTTTCCAACTGAAAGATAGGGAGTCCATCTTCCAAGCAAGTGGGTGGTACGTCCTTGTGCAGAATTTCTTTAGCTGGTGATTGAATGGGGATGCAAACAAGTCTATTTGTGGTAATCCCCATTCCCTTGTGATGGCTTTGAAGATGTCCGGATGAGGCATCCATTCGTGGGCATCTGTGGTTGTTCTGCTTAATATGTCTGCTAGAATGTTTTCTTTTCCCGGTACAAAAATTGCTTGTAACTGAATGTTGTAGCTCAGGGCCACATCCCATAGGTCCAGTGCCAGCCGGCATAGAGGATATGAATGGGTGCCTCCCTGTTTGTTGATGTACCACATAACTGTGGTGTTGTCTGTCCTTATCATCAACTGACCTTCTTGGAGAAATGGTCTGAATGACTGGATTGCCAATTTTACTGCCAGCATTTCCTTGAGATTTATGTGTAGGCGCAGCTGGTCTTGAGTCCATAAGCCTTGTATGCACTTGCCCTGCATGTGTGCTCCCCAACCGAGGTCTGAGGCATCTGTCGTGATGGTTTGGCTTGGTTGGCTGTTGCAGAAGGGCAATCCTGTGTTTGATTGACAGGCCTGAGCCCACCATAGGAACTCTTGTTTCAGGCATGGGATTATTGGGATTTTGGTTTCTAGGCTGTGCTTGTGTTGGGACCACAAATTCCTTAGGTACCACTGTAGCTTTCTCATATGCAGTCTGGCATGAGGGACCAGAATTATGCAGGATGCCATGAAGCCTAGAGCTTGCAGTACTTTTCTTGCAGTTAGGTGGTTCTGCTTTGTTAATGCCAAGAAGTAGAGAGGTAGTTGCTCTTTCTTTTCTGCAGTTAGGAATGCCATTTGTTTTGATGTGTCCAGCTCTGCACCCAGAAAGGTTATTCTTTGGGATGGAATCAGCCTTGACTTTTTTATATTGACTGTATATCCCAAGGCTTGCAGCAGGTAAATGACTCTTTGTAAGTCTTCTGCTAGCTTGCTTTTGTTGTCCGCTTGTATCAGGCAGTCGGTCATGTAGGGATAAATTTGGATTCCCTGAAGTCTGCAATGAGCAATTACTGATGCCAGGCATTTCGTGAACACTCCGGGCACAGTAGATAAGCCAAAGGGCAATGCTGAAAACTGATAATGCTCTGATCCTGCAAGAAATCTGAGGTATCTTCTGCAAATTGGTCTTATGGGGACATGCAGGTATGCCTCCTTGAGATCTAGAGTTACCAGCCAAGACTCCTTGCCCAGCATGGGAAGAAGCTGCTGTAGGGTCAGCATTTTGAATTTTGGAAGTGTTTAAAGCGGACAGGTCTAGAATGGGTCTCCATTTGTTTTCTTTTCTTGGTACCAGGAAGAGTCTGGAGTAAAATCCCTTTCCTTGCTCCATAGATGGTACCTTTTCCACAGCTCTCATTCTTAATAGCTGAGATATTTGTTTTAGAGCTTCTGTCCTTTGAGTAGGTGGTAGGTTTGGCATTCCTCTCTTCCCTGGTAGAGTATGGAAATGGAACCTGTAACCTTGGTCTATAGTTTGCAAAATCCATTTTTCCCTTGTGATGCAATGCCAGTTTTTTGAGAATAAGGTTAGTTTTCCGCCTAAGGGTGCTTCTAGTTGTTCCCTGGTAGGCGGTGCCACTGCCAAGTCACTGTGATTGAGTTGTTGTAGTGGTGGTGGCTGCGTCTGTGCCTCGCTGGTTGTTACCTTGCCATTGGCGTCCCTGTAGGCACCCCTGGATTGGTTTCTGCCTCTTGAACGCCTATTCCTGCCTCTCTGAGCCTTAGAGGAGTCCGGAAAGGACCAATTCTTGGAGGGCCAGTTCCTGCTAAACCTTGGAGGTTGAACCTGTAAGAAATCTTTCACCGTTTGTACAGATTTCGCCTTCTCTTCCACCTTTTTTAGCACCTGCTGAGCAGGGGAACCAAATAAATTGACCTTGTCCATGGGTGCATCCAAAAGCTTTGATATGACATGGTCTGGTAATGCCTGTTCTTTCAACCATGCATGTCTCCCGATAACTGTGCCAGTCATGGCTGATCTAAAGGAAGCCTCCAGTGCATCATAGCCACATTTTAAAGAATGGTTACTAACCTGATGTATGTTATGTACCATTTCCTGAACATATTTTTTATCTGAAGATTCTTCAGAGGAAAGCTTTTTAGTTAACTGGTCAAGCATAAACTCTTGATATTGAATCATATGAAATTGGCAGTTCAAAGCCCTAGCTGACAAGGTAGCAGAAGTGTAAACTTTTTTACCCCATCTCTCTAAGGACCTGGACTCCCTTTCAGGGGGGAGGGTTTTTTTTGTAGAAGTAGCAGCTACAGCTTTAGGGCCCTGGGCGATGGTCTCTGGATCTGCAAAAGGAGCCTTGTATAAATGGTGATGAGTGTCCGGGACCCTGTAGAACCTATCGGGCTTAGCAGGAGCCGGAGGTAATGAATCAGGAGCAGTGCAAGCATCATTAAATGCATCATCTACAACAGAAAGAACTGGAAGTATAGCTAAAGGCCTATGTTGTGGCAAATGTAGAAAGGTTCTAAGCCTTTTTCTGGAGTCTGAGAAATCTTGGCCCTGCCACTGAAATTGTTCCCTCATAGCATGCAAGGTTTCCCCAAAGGAAAATTCCTCAGGTGGAGAGGCTGAAGGAATGGACTCTTCAGCATCAGAGTCTTCGTAAGGAGAAAAAGAAGCCTCAGGAAGGTCTGTATGTTCTGATTCATCAGAGGAACCATCAGTGGATACTGGTTCAGGGGGCTCTGCTCTAGGTCTCTTTTCTGGAGGTGGGAGAGAGGACCTGTCTGGATGAGGCTGGGATCCACGAATTAAAGAAATTAAATCCTCAGCCAAAGATAGCATATGAGAGCTAGTGCTGGGCCTGTGTGAGGGGGGGTTGGCAGGCACAAATTTTGAAGCTTTGGCTGCTTTAGCCCTGGCAAAGGCCTTAATAGACATGGCTGCAGGAGGCCTAGCAGCTCCACGTGCAGGGGTTGAAATATCCAGGGGAATTGTGTCTGATAATTCCTGTGAAACCGCAGCAGAAGGCTGGATTTCAGAAGCAGATTCTACCAGGTTAGAGGAGGCCTCGGTAGAAGGCATGGTTTCGGCTGGAGAAAGAACCGCTTGCTCGGTTTCGGCCGAAAGCGAGACACTCGCGGTTTGCTTAATCACGGTGTGAGTGTCGGTCCTTTTCTTTTCGTTTTTTGGAAATTTGCGTTGTCGGAGGATCCGACGGCATAATGTAGGCAAAATCAGAGCCAAAAATTTGTTCAGCAAACTCCGACCGACGTCTAAGCGTCCGTCGGTTAAAAGAAGCGCAGGCTAGACAAGCTGCTACGTCGTGGTCTGGGCCTAAGCAATGTATACAGTAGGAGTGGAAATCTTTATGAGATATTTGTTTCCCACAAGATAAACAGTTATTCACTTTCTCTGACATCGGCTGAGGCAAGAAAGAGTCCCCAACGGGGTACTTAGCTTTTTAGAAGTCTTCGAAGTAGTATTCGGCAGTAGTAATCTCTGGATCTGACCGACCGGCACTTGCGAACAGCTTCTGCTTCGGGCGCCACGCGGCAAGAAAGACTGAGGAAAATGGCATCGGCTGATGCCTTTATACCCGAATAACTGCAGCTATGACGTTGGGTGAAGTGCGACACCAGCCGAGGCCAGACCCAGACTTTGGAATCCGGCCGACCGAAGGGCTGCCTGACGACAGGACAACCCATTTGTAAGGACTGCAGATGCATCCTTGAAGGACATCAACACAGAGCATGTGTCTGTTCTGTTGTTGGCCCAATTTTGCTGCCTGGACAGTTTTGGGGGTGTACTGCAGTACACTCCTGACACAGCCTGCAAGATGTCTGTAAGCATGTTACATGGACTGTTTCCTTTGAAACCAAAATTAATCTGTCCAAGGAACCCTTGGACCCACTACAGTAGCCCATGTCACAACTAGCATATCAAATACATCCATCAATGACAATGAAGCTGAGAGACAGCAAGCACCAGTCCTACCACAATATAGCCCCAGATGGAGGCAAACATAGTACATAGCAATCCAGGTGAAGCAGCAGTGTCTAATTCAGTTCTACAGGCCCATAATGACCACACAATGGCAGTGTGATGTAATACACAACAAACATGATACATACAGTGTTACTTAAAGGCTATGCTGTGCAGGTTATCAAGTTACACTGTGCATCAGACTTCTCCACATACACTACAAATAGAGTGGTTTAGTCATCATCATTTGCACAAGTGCTTAGGAACACAAAGATCTGCCTAAGCAGCAGAGACCTCCAAAGCAGACACCCAAGCAACCGCTACCCCAAAACAAAACACGTGCAACACATATCTCACAAAGCCAGTGTGCCGAACAGTCACAGCCCTTAAGGCTAAACAACACACCTGATACACTTGTAATAGGTGACTTTATCGTCAGGCACACTGACGTCCCGCTCACCAGGCTGAACAAGGAGAAGGTCACGGTGAGCAGCCTGTCTGGCGCTAGGATCCGCCACATAACACAAGCACTCAGGTCACTCCAAGGCAAGTACAAATATGACTCAGTCAAGTCATTGTCCATGCTGGTGTGAATGACCTGAGACGTACCTCCCTGGACTACATGAAAAGAGACAGAGGAGCTCTCTGAGCATGTAGCTCAGGCTGGTATGACCCTGACCTTGAGTAGCATCTTACCCTCACCAAGAATGATGCCACAATATGAAGACAAGATGATCAATTTCAACAATTGGCTTAAGTATTGGTGTCATTCAAAGGGGATCCAATGCCTGTCAGCTTGGGATGATATGCACGACAAGCCACGATGCTTTGCTAGGGACGGCTTGCACCTGTCACCCCTGGGCTTTCGGATATTGGCAAAGGCTCTTGCTACCCCCATAGTGCCTTTTTTAGGCAAGGCTCAAAAGACAAACCCACCTCCACAGGTATCACAAGGGATAAGAAACTAAGAGTAATGCTACTCAATGCTAGAAGTCTAAACCTCAAGATGCACTCGAAACTCTCCTTAGCATGGAGAACATCGATATCTGTGCAGCAACAGAAACCTGGTTCAGGACTCGCGAGAGCACCCCAGCACTACCAGGTTATACCTCATACCATGCTTTTTGGCCCCAAAACTTGGACCGAACCACAAAAGGAGGGGAGTATCGATATTCATCAAAGATACCCACACCTCCAGGTTGGTGGCAAAGCACGAAGCATCAGAGACTATCCATGTGCAACTAACAGTGGGTAAAACTGCCTTCCAGTTTATAGCCTGCTACAGACCACCCTCCCAAACACAGGAACCCCACTCGGCCTTCCTGAGAACACTGGAAAATATGAAGGTCTCTCCGAACACCATTATATTGGGCGACTTCAACTACCCAAACATAGATTGGGAGCATTATTCTAGCTCCAACACCCTTGCCCAAAGGTTCCTAGAATTCATAAACTCAAATGCTATGGAACAACTTTTTACCACTCCCACAAGAGGGGAAAACATACTGGACCTGATCATCACCAACATGGGGACTCTATGCTCCAGACCAGAAGTGTATCCCTCACTGGTAAGATCAGACCATAAACTGATCTCACTGGATATTCACATCCCGACCCCACCCCTGCCCAGAAAACCACAGTGAACAACTTCTAAAGCAAATTTCACACTCCTCAAAACCGAGGTGGAATCCTTCAAAGCCCCGGGCCTGTGGAAAATACGGCCCAGACCGCAGAATCCTTTATAAATGCATTCTATGAACACCTTCAGGAATGCATGGATCATGCAATCCCAAATAAAACCAAGACCCAATCCTCCAAAGGCAGACAACCTGTCTGGTGGACCCCAGCCATAAACAAACTATACAATAGAAGGAGGAAGCTACTACATGATAGAGCAAAATCCCAAAAAGGGAAGGCATCTCTGATCAGTATTAGCAAAAAACTAAGGGCACTCATAAAATCGTCAAAGGCCAGCTTCGAGAGAAAAATTGCACAGGACACTAAGGATAATCACAAGGCTTTCCTTAGTTATGTTAGGAACCTGGGTGGGAATTCCCAGATATGCTCAGAATTAGTCCAAAATGACAAAAAATACACTGATCTCACAGACATTGCCAACATCCTAGCTGACAGGTTCAGCGCAAACTTCTCCCCCCCAACCAAAGGGGAAAATATCTATCCCAGCAGGGTGCTGCCCCCTGACATCTCAGATGCTCAGGTGGGAGCCGCCCTCTCCAAAGCAAAAAACACAGCATCAATGGAACCAGACGGTGTCCCAGGCTGCGTCCTACATGAACTCCAAGAAGAGCTAAACCCAAACATAAAACTACTGTTCAATCTCAGCCTTACTACAGGATATGTACCCAAAGAGTGGCGTACAGCAACAGTGGTCCCTCTCCACAAAGGTGGTGCCTCAACGGACCCTGGAAACTATCGCCCCATAAGCCTGACTAGCTTGCTCTGCAAAGCTATGGAAAGGATCATCATGGACCTCATAAATAAAGATATTGGGGACCTACAGACACTGGATCCTACCCAGTTTGGCTTTGTTAAGGGCAGATCCTGCCTCTTAAACCTGGTTGACTTCTTTGAAACAGTCACCAAGGCCATTGACGAAGGGAAGGTGGTCCACACAGCCTATCTGGACCTCGCAAAAGCCTTCGATACAATACCCCACTGGCATTATAGATAAGCTCACCAGCTTAAATATAAACCCCTATGTCACTAGATGGGTTGCAAACTGGCTCAAGGACAGAACCCACATGGTTAGAATTGCTGGAGCCATGTCAGACTCCAAACCAGTTACAAGTGGCATCCCACAAGGCTCAGTCCTGGGACCTCTCTTGTTTGGTATATATTTCTCGGAGGTACAGGCCAACACGGAAGGACTGTGGCTGACCAAGTTCGCAGATGACTGCAAACTGGGCGCTATAATCGACTCTCCAGCCGACACAAGCATCCTCCAAAAGGGCCTCATAGAAACAGACAACTGGTGCCAGAGCCATGGCCTCAAGCTAAATGCCAAAAAGTGTATAGTCATCCTCTTTGTCAAAAACAAAGTGCCCACAAATTACCACATAGGTGGTAATCCATTAAGTACAGAAAAAGTGATTAGGGACCTGGGGACCCAAGTTGATAGCAATCTCTCATTTGACAACCACGTGGCCAAAGTGGTTAGAAAAACATTTTATATAGCCCACCTAATCATGAAGGGATTCACATCTAGATTAGGGGAGGTCATCGTGCCTCTTTACTCATCCCTCATCAGGCCCATAATCGAGTACAATGCCCCTTTTGGGATGTACCTTACCAAACACCTGCAGCAACTGGAAAGACCCCAAAAGTACCTCACCAAGAGGATCAAAGGGCTCAAACAGATGCCATATGCTGCCCGGTTAAAGAAACTCCAGCTCTACTCAGTGGCATACCGCCTGCTCAGAGGTGACCTGTGCCTGACGTATAAGGCCATGTCCAACCCTGAATTAAGGGACATGCTGCACCTCAAACAATCCAAATCCCATCGAGCTACACGCTCGAGAGACTTGAACCTCAGCACTGAAATAAATAGGACATGCTGGAGGGACAGATTCATAACCCAGAGGCTCCCTTCACTATGGAATAAAATCCCAGTCCAGGTTAGGCAGAGTCCCTCATTGACTCTCTTCAAGAGGAATCTTGATGAGTGGATGAGAGATCATAGGTTTACCCCGGGTATCACTTCTGTGTCACTGTTAGACAGAGGCACAGTATACTAACCTCGAAAAAGGGCATAGCAAAATTAATTTAAAATGGGTGGCGAAAGCCAAACATACTCTGGCTTGGCTTATAAATGCCCTAGAGCAGATAGCCTAGTATGAACCTATGAACCTATAATGACACACAGCTGACTCACACACTCGATGGGTGGCATGTCAACAGAAGTGGAGAAAGGGAGGGGTTGTGACAAGTAATACTATATGTGTTATACACCATGACCTCTAGTAAGAATGAGGAGGTGGTACTATATGACCACAGTCTGGGAAAGGACTAGAGGTATCCCCTGTGACAGAGATGTTGCATTATAACAGGAATGGGATCTATATGGAGTCTGTTAGTTAAATGTTCTGTCCTTGGGGGCTGGTGAACATCTCCACCCCTGACCTGGAGTGAGATACTCCTACACCTGCAAAATCACACCCTAATAGTTAAGGTGGTTGCCTTACAAAGACAAGGTGCAGGGTTTGAGTCTTACAAGGGATACTTAGGCTCACAAAGCAGTTAGCCTAGTACTAATCGACATTAAGTAACCTATGAACCTATGAACAAAATCCCGGTACATGTGAGGCAGAGCACCTCGCTGGCCTTGTTCAAGAGGAATCTTGACCAATGGATGGGGGATCGCAGATATACCCCAGGGATTACTTCAGTGTCACTGCTTGACAGAGGCACAGCAAAATAATAGGCATAGTTTTATTCAAACTAAAGGGGTGGCGAAAGCCAAATAACTATGGGCTAGGCTTATAAATGCCCTTGGGCAGATAGCCTAGTATGAACCTATGAACCTATGTAACCAGTTAACTGGATAAACCCACTGGATACAAAGGTTCCTTTTCTGGGGGCTAACACAGGAAGAATTGTCCATTTAAATGAGTTGCTCAAAATAACAGAGTTTACAGTTAACTCTCTGGCTCCTGCCTTGGATCAATGTAATGATCTTCTAACCATCTCTGCACTGAAGAGTGGTCTCTGTGCCACATAAAGATGGATCACTGACTTCTCCACACATGGCAAGAGTTTAGTCAGTAACCTCAGCACTGAGGGACCTGGCTAGACTGGGAAGAGAGTGAAGCTAATTACAGTTCACCCATCCCAAAGACAGCCCTAGCAGAGTCCCACTGGAAGAGCTTCTTCTAAGCAAAAGAACACATACTGTAGCTCTTGCAACTACAGACTAAGGAAGTATGAGCCTATCAAGAAATACGCATGCACTACAACCCTTATTTTAAATTAACAATTTGATGAACCAATGATTGCATGTATTTTAAGTCATATGATACTTAATGTTTAACAATAAAAATACACATTTAATTTCCTTATAAAAAGGGATATGAATTGTTTTTTGTTTGTTGAAACGACGACACCTGGAGCACCTCTTGATACTCTGTTCCACATAAAGCATAAAGAGGTAGTGCCTGTGGTAGTATCAGCCGGTAATCTAATAACAACATAGAAAGGTCTAATGACAGTGGCACATCTGTTACAGATGCCATCTTATATAAACCAGACAAACAAATGATGTCAGTGAGTAAGAAGCTTATATGATACTGCCCTCCTAAAAGCATAATTAATGGTTTGTGAGTTCTCTCTCTAAACTTTTCTCTCATTTGACTGATGAAATTGATAAAGTGCTAACAAATGTGAATTCACTTACACATTTTCATAAAGATGAATAAATGATCTTGACTATCAATGGCAATTATCTGTCTGGTAATAGGCATCTATGAGGGTTATGTTGCATGTTCCCCCTTCATTCTAGAAATATTTGTTTTTTTTTATTTGTTTGAGAACTCCTCAGGTGAGGTGAAACAAAAACATTTACTGCAATGACCTTAGCACAACGCACACAAAATCTTTATCAAGGCAAAGCACCGGGTTATTTTACAGTGGTATGTATTTTGTAAAGATGAGGTTGTGCCTTATCCACAGAAAAAATGGTGTAAGGTGAGCTAATGTGAAGGATTCTTGGTAGATATGGTATGAAACCTGGGCACACAGTAAACAATCAAAGTTCCTATACTTGAACTGCATAACATTGAAAAAGTAAAACTGATAACTCAAAATGTTAGTTTTTACTATAACTTAAAAAAAAAAAAAAAAAAGTTAAGAACTTACCACAACATTCCATCTGTGTTGTCGATTTTCATTCCTCCTCAACTTATGGGTTCGGATCCGACTCAGCTACTTGTAAAAGCTCGTGGCAATCCAAACTCTCGAGCTTCTCCCTCACCCATAATGCATCCTCCCCATTACTAAGATTTTGTTTGCAAGCACTAAGAAAGATGTACTCTTACCATTCATACATATACGTGTTCAATTTGGATGAAGACCAAAGAGAGAGAGAGAGAGAGAGAGTTTTAGGAAGGGGCAATGCCACTTCTGGAGCTGGTAAAGGCATAAAGGTGCAACCCAATTGTTAAATCCTCTCGGCCTTCTAGAAGAAACCTAAAAAGATTGGGAGTTGGCCAGAGAGGAGTCAAGGAGGAATGAAAATCTACAACAAAGATGGAATGTTATAATGAGTACATAACCTTTTTTATCTGATGTTGTCAATTTTCATTCAGTCCTCGACTGATGAGACAGAGTCCCCAGCTACTTAGAACCCTGGGTGGATACAAGGAAGGATATTTCTGAGCACCATTGAGCCAAAGGATGCTCTGCCTCTGGATACCAGATCCAGCTTATAATGCACGTTAAAGATGTGAGGGGGGAAGCCTAAGTTGCTGATGAACAAATATCATCCTTGGAAGTTCCTGAGTGGAAAACTGAAGAGGTATCAACCGTTCTGATAGAATGAGCCTGGAACTTGTAAGGCAAGACCATTACTGTCTTGTTATAAATAAAGGAGATACAGTCAGTAAGCCATTTAGCTAAGGTGACCTTAGAAACAGGTGCACCCAACATCAATCCAGCAAAGGATTGAAACGACTGATCAGTCTTTCTGATATCTTTTGGTACACAACTTAAAAAATAAAAAAAAATACAATAAACAACCACAAACCAGTGACCCAATAAAAGTCCAAGCAGATTTTATTAACTCTCTTGACGTCTTGGCTAAAATGCCTTCAAAGGAGAATATACACTCAGTAAAATACTCAACATAAATACTGCTTCCAATTATTCAATATAGACTCAATTAAAAAAATCACATAATTAAAGGAGAAATCTCCAATTAAGTTCAGAATTCATACCATTAGGTATTAAAGTATCAAATTTAAGAATATAGATAGCTTCTTTATATAAAAGCTGTCCCTAAAACAAGTGTCAATAGAAAAAGATTTAGTTCTTTCCACTTTTTCTAAAATGGTACCTTGTAAACCCACAGATGAGCCATGATGTGCTTGGTGAAAATGAACTGCCATGTGCTCTAAAAATCTTACTTTAAAAGCCCTTTGAGACTGGCCAATGTAAAATGCATTACATGGACATTTAAGGGCATAATTTATACCAGTAGTATCACATCTAAAAAAAACTCTCACTGTGAATCTACGTCCATTAATATTCCCCAAACTACTCACAATATGTTTACATGCCTTGCATTTACCAAACACATGAGTACCAGAAGTCAGTCTCATATTGTGTAAACTCACAGAAGGCATTGTGAATTTTCCTTTTGCTAAAAAGTTTTTTAAACTCTTCCCCACCCTGAATGAAAATGTTAACCTCTCGGGTAACCACAACTGAGGGTCTCCATTAGATTGCATATACTGCCTATAATATTTTACCAAACCTGTTAGAATAACACTAAAACAGCTATAAACAGATGCAAAACAGATGTCAGTTTGACTCCTATTAAGTTGTTGTGTCTTTCGGCTTTTCCCGGTTAGGGGTCGCCACAGCGGAACTCCGGTCTGCTAATGATTGGCAGTAGATTTTTACGTGCCGAGTTGCCGGCCCTGACGCACAACCTTCAATGAAGGTACACCCATTCACGCATGTCTCCACACAGAAGACGCTCTAGCTGAGAATCAAACAGGACAACGTCTTACTGTGAGGCGACAACGCTACCGCAGCACCACCAGACTCCTATTAAGTGTATAGCCAAATTTATTACACCTGGGGCAACATTCCCTCTTTCTTTTGAACCCTAGTAATCACTCTATTAATAACCGAGCTACTATATCCCCTATATTCAAACATCAGGCATGTTCTCAACATCTCATCCTGAAGTTCTATAGGGTCATTACATAACCTGCTAATCCGCATCATTTCCCCATAGGGAAGGGCTTCAATCGTATGGGGGGATGACAACTAGAGGCTCTTAAGTATTGATTATTTCCATCAAATTTTCTATGCACTTTAGTGTGAAGTCCATTAAATCTAGAAATATCCAATTTGGCATCCAAAAAGGACACTCTTTTTACCCCTTTGTATGCCATCAAATGACAAATTAAATCTATTGGACTGTATATGCTCTATAAACTCATCCACCTTGTCTTCTCCACCACCACACAAAAAAATTAAATCATCAATAAACCGAGCATAGTATTTAACATACTGTATATAGAATTAAGATCTATATATGCACTCAAGTTCAAACAACCCCATACTGAGGTTGGCATATGAGGGAGCAAATGCTGCCCTCATAGCCATACCTCGTCTCTGTTGGTAAATTTCCCCATTAAACTCAAAAACATTTTTTTCAAGGCAGAATGATAACAATTCTATAGTATACTCTGTGGCAGGAGATTCACCCAAGAAAAACCTAACAGCTTCAATACCAAAAGTATGAGTAATGTTTGTGTATAAACTCTGAACATCCAAAGTAATAAAATACATATTCCTACTAAATTTCACATTATTAATTTTGCTCAAGAAATCAAAGACATTTTTAATATATGCAGGTAACGACGTCACCTTTGGTAATAAAAGCTGATGTAATAAACATCCAATATGATTTCTGACATCGTTTGTCCTATGAAGACAGAAACATAACTGTCTATGAACATCTAGCATGTGTAGCAAATATTCTCCTTTGTTGGAATAATTCGGAAAAAATACTGGAAGATTAATACGCTGATTGATGTTGACTTATGATATCACCTTGGGCAAAAAGGATGCATTAGTTTGCAAGGATAAAATTGAGATATGGAGGTTTCGCCGATAATGTCTGAATTTCTGTTTCATCTAGCAGAGGTGATGGCAACTAAAAAAATAAGGTCTTCCATAACAAAGAAAATTCAGTTCACAATCATGGACAGACTCAAAAGTTGGTATAATCAAGGACTACAGTACCTGATTAAGATCCCATGGTGGCGTGGGATCCTTAAAGGAAGATTTGAGAAAAACTGTGTCATACAAAAAGGCTTTACATAGTTTGTGAGAGGCCAGTGCACTGCCATCAAATCCAATATGGAAATTAGAAATTTCTGCTAACTGGACTCTCACTGTTGAAGAACTAGCTCCCTGCTTAAAAAGTGAAGTGTGTCAAGAAGTCTAGCACATGGATAACGGATGCCGAAAAAGGATCTATATGCTTCTGAGCAGACCAATGAACAAATCTTCCCCACTTACTGGCATATAGTTTCCTAGCGTATTATTTCCTAGTGGCCAGCTTAAGGGAAGGTAGCAAGATGTGATGCACAGGGGAATTGTCTGGCTATTACTGAAACTGGAGAAACCAAGCTGTCAGCTTGAAGCTTGGAAGGTCCGGATGTGGCATGCCCATCAGATGACACAGGAGGTCCAGAACTGGGACCAGAATCCAAGGTTGCTGAAGTAAGTAAAGCCACAGGAAGGGAAATCAAATCCGTTGAGATCAAAAGGGGGCAATGAGGATAACTTTAGCCTTCAACCTGGCAACTCTCTGAAAAATTTTGGGATTAGAGGAATTGGGAGATATGCGTAAAGCAATCGGGGGGGGGGGGCATCCTTCAGTGACTCCCCCTGTGGGGGGATCAGGGCAAAATATCTGCTGCACTTGTTGTTTAGGGGGGATGCAAAGAGGTCGCAGCATGGCTGGCCCCATTTATGCTAAATTTGTTCTGCCACTTTCTGAGAGACCATTTGTGAGGTAA
Source organism: Protopterus annectens (assembly GCF_019279795.1). Lineage (NCBI taxonomy): Eukaryota > Metazoa > Chordata > Ceratodontiformes > Protopteridae > Protopterus > Protopterus annectens. The sequence goes on along the minus strand of NC_056729.1, from coordinate 1,487,500,570 downwards.
TAGTATATACCTGCTCATTTTGTCTGCTAGCATGTTGGACTTCCCTCGAATATGCATTGCTAAGAGAAAACTGTTGGAAGATATTGCCCACTGCCACATCCTTCGAGCTTCTCGACATAGCGGGTACAATCTGGTTCCTCCTCGTTTGTTAATGTACCAAACCACTGATATACTGTCTGCTTGAATTGCAATCATTCCTAATGGGAGAGCCTCCTGAAATGCCTGCAATGCTAAAAGTACTGCTCTCAACACTAGAACGCTGAAATGCAAATTGGCCTCTTTGGGAAAACCACATGCCTTGGACTTTCTTTCCCAGATAATCCCCCCCCCACCCTAAATGGGAAGCATCCGTGGTCACTATGGTCTTGGGCTGTGAGGGAACAAATGGGCAACCCTGGAGCACCTGATCCGATTGAATCCACCACATCAGACTTTTCTTGCAAGGATTCATAATTCATATTGGGGCTGACAATGGGAGTTGAAGAATCAACCACTGAGATGCTAGCACCCAATGGAGAATCCTCATGTGAAACCTAGCTAGCGGAACAAGGGTTGTCACTGCTGCCATTGACCCCACAGCTTGTAGTACTAGGGAAGCCAAGATTGTGGTGCTGCAAAGTATTTTGTTGATTTGTGACCTTAATGTTTGAACTCTGGAAAGGGGAAGACAGGCTACTGTTGACCTTATGTCTAACACAGCTGTTATGAATTCCTGGACAATGTATCTTTTATTTTAGGGCCAAAAAGAGAGGTGCTATGAAAGGTAGCACTGACAAACATAGACTTAAAAGGTTCCACTAAGTCACAAAAGCACATCCAGGTGTGTCACCTGATGGCTACACCTGAAACCACTGACCTTGACGTTCCTTCTTCTACATTGGAAATCAACCTCATAGAGCAGCTTGATATCGATTGAAGGTTGCCAGGTTCCTGTAAAAGTATCTAAGAGTTCCTTTATCAGATCACTTTGCACTTTGGTGAAATGTGTCAGGTAGTTCAGGGACCTCAAGGCAAAGGTCCCTGAAGTGTAGACATGCTTCCCAAATCTGTCGGTGACCCACAACTCCTTGTCAGGGGGGATGGACAGAGGAAAATTCGATGGCTAGTTCCTTCCTGGTGGACACCGCTACAACGGTGGGCCCTTGGACCAGAAAAGTCTGTTTTCTAAAGGACACAATTTTGGTCATGCTTCTTTGGAATGGGTTCAATGGAGTCAGGCTCCTTCCATGCCCACTGTGATACCAAATCTAGGAGCTTGACAGCAGGCAGAATCACTCAGGACATAGATGGGCTGGTACCAAAAGCCTCAAGGAGCACAGATTCCTCAGATGAAGGATTGCTGGGCTTCCAGCCACCTCTCTGTTTTGGGATTTCAAGGATGTCCATGAACGAGACATATGCAGGAAGGGATCCTTCGCCCTCCTCAAAATCTGTGTCTTCTGTGACAGATTCAGGGGAATCTAGATGCTTCCTCTTACATGTCCTCTTCTGAGGGACCTTTTTAGTGGGATAATCTGGCCAGGTATAAGAAGAGGGTGTCCTCAGATTTTGGTACTGGCTGCCCCTGTGGGAGTGTAAGCTGAGACTCCTGACACAGAGCAGGGGATATAGAACCTGAGGGAATAGAACTAGTCTGTGTTATGGGAGCTGACAGGGCTCTCTCCAAGGTCCTAAAGGTCAACCTTCCCAGAGAGGAATAGGAACCTGGTTCCAAAAGCCAGGCTTTCAGATCCCTGGTCCCACCTTGCTTCGAGGAAAGCTGCCCAGAGGCAGAAGACAGAGCTGAACTAACCTTTGTTGAAGCTCTGAGGTGTAAAGATAGCTCAGAAGCCCTTAGAGTTGAGTGAAACACCTCAGATCAGACCGAATAGAAATGTCTCTGACAGCTCTCAGGATCAGATAGCCTGGAGTAGCTCATAGCAACCTTCTGATACGAGGATACAGCAATCTTCAGACCCGAAGAAAATTGGCCTGGATAACTTGGATCCAAGGGCTCCAAACACACAGAGAGAGTCAAAGGTGGAGTCTTAGACACAAGGGCTTCCCGATCCAAAGTGGTAGGAGCTGAAACAACCACCAGGAGGTTCTACACTGAAAGCATATGCCTCACTACCCTCTCCACATCTTCTACTGTGAGACTCCTAGAAGAGTGAGAGGACTGCCTGGAGGCAGAGCCCAATCTGTAAAGAAAAGGAGAAGGTACCCTTGACAGGACAGGGTCCACAGATGAGGAGTACCTTGTCCTAGGTACAGTGTCCAAAAAGGTAGGAGGTGTTGGAGGTTTTCAGAGCCGATGAATCTTGAGTTTTCAGAGACCTCGAATCCAGAGAAGCTGTCTGATCCGAGGAAGTACTTTTTTTCTTTTGAATGATCCAAGAGGGTAGGATATGATAACTTAATTTTCTTCTTTTTGGACAGACCTGAAAAAATTGTCGGATCCGAAGGAAGCCTTTTTGAAACTTTCTCGGAGGTCCTCTATGAAACTGAAGAGGAGCTCTGAGATGACTTTGGATGGATCTGAAAAAATTGTCAGATCCAAAGAAAGCCTTTTTGAAACTTTCTCGGAGGTCCTCTATGAAATTGAAGAAGAGCTCGGAGATGACTTGGGCAACTTTTTAGAAGTTTCTCCAGAAACAGTAACACCTTTTAAGATTAATTTATTTATTTTTCCGCTCCACCAAGGCACGGGGGTTAAAATCATGGCAGATCACATAACTCTCCTTTAAGTGAAGGGGGCCAAGACTGTAGATGCATACAGTGTGAGCTTCAGTAAAAGGAATCTTTTGGCCACAATTCCCACACTTCTTAAACACTACTGGAGTTTTCTCTTTTTCAGCCATGACAGGAAAAGCAACGACAGTACAGGAAGGCTACAAAATTTTTAGTACAACAAATGAAAAGGAAGAAAAAGGGAAAAAGGGAACTACCTAACTACAAAGATAGTAAGACTACGTTAAAACGTAGAAGATAAGGGAATAAAAGTGCAGAGAGATACTATTGATAGCATTTAGAGTACGCTAGTACAAAGATCGAAACATAGAAATTTAAGATAGCAACAAAAAAACTACAAAAAAAAAAATCACACTTATCTATGCTGAAAACTTGATTGAAATAACCACATCTTTCACCTAATGGTGGCAGATGAGATCTGAGGTAATGGGAAAGATGCATTACATGAACGGGAGAAGGTCGAGAGTTTGGATTGCCATGAGCTTTTACAAGCAGCCAAGTCAGATCCGACTCCTCGGATCTGAACCGATCAGTCGAAGACAGAATGAAAATTGACATCAGGTAAAGCATTTTTATAGTAGAGGGGAGGTAGACTCACTGTCCTGCCTCTCTTTCCAGGACCACCCAACCTTGGAATGAGGGGAAAGATTAATTACTCCTAGAGTTATGTGATCTGGAAATAGTAAATCCACAATATGTAATAACCACTTGATGAAACTGTTATGAGTAATCTTACTCCAACTAAAGACACACAGATTAAAGCCATGCATCCCATAAAACCCACCATCCTCCTTTAACACAAGTGAATGCAACTGATAATGTGGGGAGATATATGTGGCCTCGGAGTAGGATGAATCTTCCTTGTTTATTCCAGCAGTCTGATGTTTACATTAAAATTTAACTAGTGCTAAAAGGCTAACAGCTGCCACTAATTCACTGTTAGATAATAATGTTGACAAGAATGATCCATTCTACAGAACTCACAGCTGGCTATTAATACAGTAGAAAATTACTGACAAACCAGTCACAATGTTTTTTAAAGTCAGCCATAAATGAAAACTCTGGTGATCTGAATGAATAACCTTTTAGCTCAACCCCCTTATTTTTTCTATCCAAACTGTGGGTCAGACTTTTTATTTGATGGGAGTCTTAATTTACCTACTCATGATGTCGCTTCCATTTTAATCCAACTGACTCTACCCTCCCACAGATAACAGATGTGTTAAATCTGTCAAAAAGTACTACCATGCCCATTTTTGGAAAGCTCTGAAGCATACTTGCCATACACTAATACAGAGGAAATTATTTTCAGATTACATAAAACCATATTCCTTGGCTATTCCCATGGATTACAGTCTGATGAGCAAAGCTGCAAAATGTTAAAGTGCCATGTGGTTTGCAGTATTTATAAGTAATCTCCCTATTTTTTAGATAGTAGCACTAGAAAATGGTAAATATCAAGTGTGAGAAGATGTGTGAGATATCAAAGTTTCATTTTCTTTTGCTACATTTCACAAACATTCTACACAACATTTGTTAATAATAGCCAAGATTAATGATACGGAAGACTTCACTCTTAGATTACATATAATATCTGCGCATCCAATGAAGTTCTGTACAAAGTACAATGGATTAATGTATATATATGTATAATTTGTCTAAAGAGAAACAAAATAAATAATACTAAGTTGAAAGAATCTTAAATTACTTCAGCAATACATCATTCTCAGTATTTAAGACACTTGTTGAATGTGCTTCACACAAGAAAAGCACCAAACCAGACAAGATGTGTACCTGATCTAGCTCTGCAGCACAGGTATGACTGTAATATTACAAACTTATATAAACCACCTAACCACATTTCCAAGCATTTCTTAACAATGTTGTTTATTTTTATTAGTTTCTTAAGAGTGTAGCACAATTCATAATACGTATGCAACATAAACACTGTGTGTTCTGTACCTATTTTCTGATCTAATCTTCTGTGCTGGTTCCAAAAATTATATTTATTTACTACTATTTTCTTCCCCCACTTAAATGTCTGATCTCATTTACCATATTGATGTATTTATTAAGCATTATGGCTCAGTCTCACTATTTTCAATTGACCCTGTCCCCTCAATATATTTATATTTATGTTTTATATCTATATTTATACTTATACTGGCTTGTTGTTCATTAATTCACATACCTAGTACAACAGAGAAACAAATAAAAAAGGTTGGGACTGCCTTTTGTGTGGAGTCTGCATGCCCTCCCCGCGGTTGGGTAGCATTCGAAAGACATGCGTGCGTAAATGGGCGTGCCTTCGTTGAAGGTTGGGCGTCGAGCTGACACCTCGGCGTTTCGTAAAAATCTACTGCCAATCATTAGCGGACCGGAGTTCTGCTGTGGTGACCCCTTACCGGGAAAAAGCCGAAAGACAAACAACAACAACAACCTGATCTGGGTATTACTGCTTGTCTGCTACATTACTTCTCTTCTTCTGTTGTTTTTAAAGTGATATAATTCAAGCTTCACACAAAAAACAGGAAACTTTTGTTGATCACAGGTTGACCACCCAATTAAACTAAAAAGCATCACACTGTGGTATTAAACCTGTGACTTACGACATGGACAACCCTATCTTGTACCTGAGTTTGGACTACAGGAGGTCAGCAAGTTGCAAAATGATGAAAAATGTAAAAGATTACGGCTATGAACTGTTAACACGATGCTTCCTGTAGTCCAAGGTTACATACCTTGAACTGGCATTCAACCAGTGGCGGCTGGTGACTTCAAATCAAAGGGGGGGCTGCAGGAGACAGCTGAATGGGTGGGGTCAATGGGAATGGGTGTGACCAACTAGAAAGGGGAGGAGCTATGCTCAAAACCACAAAAACTTTAATTAAATACGCTGCCCTGGGTGCCAAACCATCATTATGAGAGTCCAATCAAGACAAAATGAAGTATAGAAGAAAAAAAACATTTCAATCCATTGGCTAAATGACAGCTTACTTAATATCTGGATGGAAACAAAAAGGATGTGAGGCATGAAAAAATAAATTACTTTTTAAATACATTACTGGAATGCCAGTCAAAATCAAGTATAAGAAAAATAAGCAGCACTTAACTCAAATCACTTCTCCTTGCACTCCAGTTCTAATTATAATTTATATTCAGCTTTATTAAAGTACCAAGTAACATGCTGAAAGTAGCAATCTCTGTGATACCCCCACTTGTAAAAATGTTTCTTATCCAAAAAAGACCTGCTGCCTGACAACAACTATCTACTTGTTTCATGGGGAAAACATGATCAAAGTAAAAAATGAAAAGCAAACAAGAAACAAGCTCAACATATATTGCTTAAAGGATTACTGCACAGGATATGGACCACACATGATAGATTGGCATTCTGTTTAGTTTGCAGGTAAAGCCTATAATGAGCTTAACATAATGTAATCCTGTCCTTTATTACAAATATTGTCATATGCATTTCAATACCCAAGGCTTATACGTTATCTAGTTATGTAAGCATTCTCTGCATGGCAAAAACAGAAAGGCTTTCAATGTTGGCAATACTGCTTATTAAAACTTACTTGCATCTTACAATATCAGACAAGCTTACCTGATGGTCATTAAAGCACTGCTACTTAAACAGAGAGCAAAAGGCACTTTCTGAATAATAATAAGCATAAATCAACAGTATAAAATATGAAAGAAACCAGAACATTCTGCAAAATCAATGACAGATGAAAAGCCACTGTAGTACTTGTGTTTACCTTGGATGGGGGGGGGGGGATAGTCTGCACATTTACACTGCATAACTGCTGCTTGCCTTGCTTGGACACATACAGAGTCACTACATGGGGGAGTGGGGTGCAACACGTTTGTCACAATTTGAAATGTCTCTGGCTGACTGTGAAAGCCCTGACACATTTGTCATACCTCTCAACCTCAGAGCAAGAAATCTGGACAAATCCATACATAGAAGTGGGACAAAGGCCCAAAAATAAGGACAGTTTTTAAATATTGCTCTTATAAACTTAGAAAGATAATAGAATAGTAGGTCTTGCATTAGTATGAATTTTCTGAAAGGTACGAAATCTGAAACTCAAATGTTTTTCATTATTTTCTAACTTCAGTCTTTAATGATTTGCCACTAATTTCACAAAAAAATACAATTTTATGAAAAATGGACCAAAAATGTGATGCAAAAATATAAAATAGCCACACAATACAGCTGGGAACCTGTCAAAGAAGGGACACTTTTTAATATTAGTACTGCTAACTTGAGCAGCTGACAAAATAAAAGAATCTACATGCATTTCTGAAATAAAAGTAATCTATAACTGATTATTACAGTTATTTATTAATTGTAAACCCTCCACGTTTTCTTCCAAAATTGCCATTTTGCAGAGGGATTATTAGGGGAAGAGCAGCATTTTGAGCCAAAATTGGGGACAGTTGAGAGGTTTGGATATGCCTAATTCTATAAGCAATTTTATTTGCATGTACCTTTCAACCTGTTAATGCAGGAAATCTGGACAAGGCCAAATATATTGGGGGAACATACAAACACTACTAAAAATTGCTCTTGTATAAACTTAAGACAGTTGACAGAATAACAGGTCTTGCTTTAGCATGCATTTTTCTGAAGGTTATGACGTAAAACTCAATGTCTGTCATTTAGTGACTTCATTCCTAAATGATTTGCCAGAAAACCACACATTTTATGAGGAACAAACCAAAAATAAGAAGCAAATATCTATTCATTCTGCAAAAATATGGACAGCTGAGAGGTATAGTTCAACCGGGGCTGTCTGAGTTTGCTACCCTTCCCCTCTCAAAATCATAGTCGATTGGAGCCTCCCCCCTGCAACCATTCCAATGTCCCATTCCTTAGTTATTTTGCCCCATTTACCATAAACACTGTAATGTGCATACTGCTTTACTTCTGCGATGATTTGGATTTCATTTGAAAGTTTTATTTTGTATTTTTACAGCACAAACCCCAATAGATATCTGCTAAACAAAGCAATGCAGTCTCACAATAAAAACAGACTTAGCATTAAAACTTCTCTGCCCTTGAAACTCACATGCATTGAAACAGCATTGAAACCCACATTCAAAGAAAATACATTTTGCCAGTGGCAGATACAGATTAACTTTGGGCTGTTTTCAAATCATAGGCCCCTTGAACATGAAACATACACATGCTCTTTGATACACCTTCCCGATTGTATTAAATTGTATTCCTTGTACAATACAGTACAGTTGCTAGAGGGCATTTTAAATTTATTGTTTTGAACATTTTTCCAGTAAACAATGAAACAAAATGCACGCACCAATGACAAAACTACTCAATTCAGAACATTTCCATCATAAAAGTCTACTCAACCTTCTACAGTCCACCAGTATCAGTAAATATGCACAATCTCTGAAGTAGTAAAAGTCATCTAAATAATTCCACATTAAAGAAATCTGTAACAATGAAGAGGTTGCTGCTAGCAAACAACTTTATATGTCATTGTTTATTCATCTACAAATAAATAAAGTGCCTGTTGCCCTTGAGGAATAAATTGCCTATGTTGCATGCATTAAAAAAAATGATAAGCTAATATCGCAATAGGGACTGTATGGCAAACTGATAACAGGTTCATAGTTACTACTCTAGATATCTTCACCAAAAAGGACTGCAGCATCCACCCCCTTTACAACACAGTACAGTATCAGCAATGCATCTATCCACTGTGGGAGTAGAACCCACAGCCTTCTGCATCAAAAGCAAGTACACTACCTGTTGTGCTATTAACAATGCAAGCAGACTCAGAATAAGCAGCATTAAAGTTTTGTTCCCCTGCAGCTCTCAGCTCCTTGTCAAATCTACTCGACACGCAGTTGTATCTCTGAACTTTGCAGCACAAGAAATCTGGAAAAAGCCGAAATTTATTGGGGGGGGGGCAAAAGCCCAAAAAACAGGGACTCATTTTAAACATTGCTTGTATAATGTTGGAACATTGTTAGAATAAAATGCTGTGTTAGCACCATACAGTTCACTGCCACGTCTTTAACCCAGGGGACCCTGTGCAAAACAGTCAGAGAAACATACCCCTATGCCACATCAGCTGTTTTGTGAAAGAGAGGAAGACAAACTTAAATGGCTACCATTTAGTGAATTCAGTTCTCACCATAGCTGTCAACCTCTTGGCAGAAAACACCTGAACAAAGCCAATAATGGGGGAATACAGTCCCCAAACATATTCAGTGAATTCAGTTCTCACCATAGCTCTCAACCTCTTAGCAAAAAACATGTGGACAAAGCCAGTAATGGGGGGAATACAGCCCCCAAACATTCAGTGAATTCAGTTCTCACCATAGACAGCTCTCAACCTTAGCACAAAATACCTGGACGAAGCCAATAATGGGGGAATACAGTCCCAAAAATAGGGACAACTTTCAAATATCCATGTTATAAACTTAGAGAACTGCTAGAATAAACTGTTTTCTGTTACCATGTACTTTCTGAAGAATATGAAGTCTGAAATTCAAATGCCTGTTATTTTTAAACATTTAACCAGGAAACTAGACTGACTTGGAACAAAAGACAAGTTTCAACAGAGCAGGGAGAAACTCCAGACACATCTTTGTAAGATGGGAGGACATGCAGACTCCACACAGAAGGCACCCCTGCCAAGAATCAAACCAGAGAACCTGTAGCCATCAGGCATCAATGCTACCAGTGCATCACTGCACTACAGACTTTGCAAGGAAAAATGTAGATACAGAAACCACAGATTTTATGAGGAACAGAACAAATACGAGGCAAAAATCTGCAAATTTTTTTAGAAATGGTGGTGGATAGGGAATTCAGGTCCTTGCCACCTGCATCCAAGGTACAGGGTTCAAGCCTGAGTATCTCTACCCACCACCATTTGTTCTCTCTAGCCACCAGTATATAGCAACTGGGGCATTACACACACACGCACACACACACACGCGCACACACGCACACACACACACACACACACACACACACACACACACACACACACACACTTTGTCCAGCAGTATAATCCATGTCACGAAGCCTTCAACTACCTGCTGTAAAATAATGTGTTCAGCAGTATAATCCACACCTACCCATTACCCATTTCACGAACGAACCTCAGCAGTGAAATCCCAGCGAGAGCTCACCCCTTATTGGTTCTGCCTGCAGCTGAAGCAGTCCGGAGCTCCTCTGTTCTGTGCGGTCGTCACCGCACAGATTCGTGGGTATCTCACCACACAGATTGCTGGGTATTTCTTTGTCTGTATCCGGACTGCTGATAAAGGCAGTCTGAGTTCCCCAATGTGTCCGCGCATGCGCAGAGGAGTCGGGACTCGTGATTTTTTTTTTCTTTTTGTTTTCTTGTTTCACAGATTTTTCTTTTGTTTTTTCTAGGTGGGAGGGCTGCAGTCCGGCAGTCCTATAGCACGAGCCGCCCCTGCATTCAACTACTGTGCAACTATGAGACAATCACTTAACTAGACATTGCTTTCAAGTCACCCTTGAAAAGGGACAATTTTGTCCAATGGACTTAGCCAGTTATCATTAAAAACAATACAAAAAGGTACTCCTCCATGGAAAATACAGTGAATGGGTTTCTTCACTGAAGACAAAGTGCACCGCACATCTGTACAGACATATATTTGCCAGCAAATGTTCTAAGCACTTTGCATAAGCAAACACATATGAAGACATACTGCATGGCAACATTTCACAATTAGAATAATATGTGTGTGGGAGTCTGCGTATGTGCGTGTGCACACGCGTCTTTTTCTGACTGCCTGTATAAGGCAGCAGGAGCATTATTTCACAGCTTTAATAGCTGGTATATCCCATCTCTCTCTCTCTCTCTCTCTAGATATATATATATATATATATATATACATATATATACATATATATATATACATATATATATATATACATATATATATATATATATGCACATATATACAAACACACACATCAGGCATATATACAATGGATATAAAAAGTGTACACACCCCTGTTAAAATGCCAGGTTTTTGTGATATAAAAAAATGAGACCACAATAAATAATTTCAAAACTTTTCCCACCTTTAATGTGACCTATAACCTATACAATTCAATTGAAAAACAAATCTGTTAGGGGAAAAAATATAAAAAATATAAAACGTAAAATAAGCTGGTTGCATAAGCGCGCATACCCTTAAACTAATACTTTGTTGAAGTACCTTTTGATTTAATTACAACATTCAGTCTTCTTGGGTACACACCTACCATCAATTAAAGAAACTTTGACTAACCCCAAATAAAGTTCAGCTGTCCTAGTAGGATTTTCCTGACATTTACTCAGTTACCTACTACAGGAAAAGCCATGATTCGCAGAGAGCTTACAAAGCATCAAAGGAATCTCACTGTTGAAAGGTATCAGTCAGGAGAAGGGTACAAAAAAATTTCCACAGCATTGGATATACTATGGAAAACACTGAAGACAGTCATCAAAAAGTGGAGAAAATATGGGACAACAGTGACATTGCAAAGAACTGGATATCTCTCCAAAATTGATGAAAACACAAGATGGAAACTGGTCAGGGAGGCTGCCAAGAGACCTACAGCAACACTGAAGAAGCTGCAGGAATTTCTGGCAAGTACTGGTTATGTACTACATGTGACAACAACCTCCTGTATTCTCCATATGTCTGGACTATGAGGTAGGGTTGCAAGACAGAAGCATTTTCTTACACATAAAAACATCCATGCCCGGCTAAAATTTGCAAAACAATACATCAAGTCTCCCAAAAGCATGTGGGAAAATGTGTTATGGTCTGATGAGACCTAGGTTGAATTGTTTGGCCACAATTCCAAAAGGTACATTTGGTGCAAAAATAACACTTCGCAACACCAAAAGAACACCGTCCCCATGGTGACGCATGGTGGTGGCAGTATCATGCTTTGGGGTTGCTTTTCTTCAGCTGGAACTGGGGCTTTAGTCAAGATGGAGGGAATTAATAACAGTTCCAAATACCAGTCACTTTTGGCCCAAAACCTTCAGGCGTCTGCTAGAAAGATAAAGATGAAGATGAAGAGGAATTTCACCTTTCAACATGACAATGACCCCAAGCATATATCCAAATCAACAAAAGAATGGCTTCACCAGAAGAAAATTAAAGTTTTGGAATGGCCCAGTCAGAGCCCAGCCGTAAATCCAATAGAAAATCTGTGGGGTCACTTGAAGAAGGCTGTGCACAATAGATGCCCTCACAATCTGACAGACATGGAGCACAAGAGTGGGCAAATATTGCCAAGTCAAGATGTGCCACGCTGACAGACACCTACCCAAGAAGACTGAATGCTGTAATTAAATCAAAAGGTGCTTCAACAAAGTATTAGTCTAAGGGTGTGCACAGTTATGCAACCAGCTTATTGTATGTTTTTTGTTTGTTTTTCAATTGAATTGTACAGGTTATAGGTCACATTAAAGGTGGGAAAAGTTTTGAAATGATTTATTGTGGTCTCATTTTTTTATATCACAAAAACCTGGCATTGTTACAGGGGTGTGTACACTTTTTATATCCACTGTATATTATAAATACCTACTTTCCTCTATATCAACATGTCCCACAAACAGATGCTGGCATTTCTGAACAGATGAGATGTTGATCTCATAAACTGACATAAAATATGTTCAAAGTTGGGTCTATATTAGAACATCGACTTTTTAAAACATCGAATGTTCTAATATCGACCCATATTCAGCGAACGCTGACAACATCGAACATGCAGAACAGCGAATTTTTTCCAAGGGAAAAAATTTGCTGTTCCGACACACCTACACACAACACAAATACACCAAACAAACAGCAATCCACACACATACACCTAAAATCCTACATCTAACCCTACACTAAACTGTACACACACCACTAGCTATCCACTTACCTTAACCCAAACCCTAACCCTAAGGTCCGTCACTATCGCACACTCACCTCACCCCTGTTCTAACCCTAACTCACCTACCCCACCCTAACCCTCATGTCCACGCAATCGCACACTTACCCGATCCCGACTCATAACGTTCCACCACAGTGCTGAACATAGCGAAGCCACAGGAACGGCCAACCAAATTCCTTCCCTAGGAAGAATTTCGGTGTTCCACAGCTTCGCTATTTTAGCGTTCGCTGAATAGGGGTTGATATTAGAACATTAGAAGTAGTGAAACTTCGATGTTCTAATATAGACCCATTCAAAGTTCAGTGTAACAACTGGCTCCCGTACATAGACAGAGCTAGAGAAATCAACAAGACCCAATTAATCTAAAATATTAGTCTCCAAAGTACCTTTCATCAAACTGCTATTTCCATGAATTACTGAACTATGTGAAAAAAGAAAAAAAAAAAAAGTTATGTACTCAACATAGCATTCCATGTGAGTTGCTCATCTCGCCTTCATTCTTACTGGTGGGTTCAGAACCAATCCTCGGTTCTGACTCGGCCGCTTTTGAAGCTTGAGGTCTCCAAACTAGCTCGTGGCTTGCTCCCTATCTCATGATGCTCTGTGGCATCCCCCAGATCGTTTTTGCTGGTATTCTAAATAGTGTACATAAAGAAACATCTTTTAATCTACCTCACCAAGAAAACCAGAAGAGGGTCAGAGAATTAGAGATGCCAATTAGTAACTCCTTGATCCTCCAGGAGTCAAAGGCTGGGGGCAGAAAGGTGGGACATAAGAATGAAGGCGAGATGGACAACTCACATGGAATGTTATTGTTGAGTACATAACTTCTTTATGTGATGATGTCTTATGTCGCCTTCCTTCTTACTGGTGGGACAGCCTCCCTAGCATCATCTTTCTTTGGTGGCTTACGGGAGAACATTCTTCAGAACCGTGGACCCAAAGGAGGTCCTGTCCTTACAGGCCAAATCTACTTTGTAATGAGTGATAAAGGTATGAGGTGTTGACCACGTTGCTGCAGCACAGACTGTATCAATTGGGAGTTTCACACGAAAGGCTGAAGAGGTAGAGAATTAGCCCTGGTAGAATGAGCTCTTTTTTTGCCTGGAAGTTGTTTTTTTACAGACTGGTAGGTGAACATGATGCAATCTGACAACCATCTGGAAATATAGATTTCACTACCAGAGCACCTTTTTACAGTCTGAAAAAGATAAAAATAGCTGGTCAGTGTTCCTTTGGTCCTTTGTTCTGTGCAATTAGAAGCATAACTGTCTTTGTACATGCAGTAGGTGTAGCATATATTCTACCTTATTGCCATAATTGGGGAAGAAAACTGGTAATTCTATGGATTGGTTTAGGTTTGATTCAGAACATACCTTCAGTAGAAAGGAAGGATTTGTACGCAGAAAAACTTTTTCCTTGTGGAACAGCATATAGGGGGGTTTGATAGATGATGCTTGTAGCTCTGAAACATGTCTGGCCGAAGTGATCACTACAAAGAGAGCTGTTTTCCACGTTAAGAACTTTAGATCACATGATGAAGTGGATTTGAAGGGGGAAAGGATTATGTGAGTTAAGACAAAATTTAGATTCCATGAAGAAAGAGGTAGTTTAATGGGTGGGTTTAACAGATTTGTACCTCTCAAGAAGGCTCTATAAAGCCTGTGGGACATGATATTTAGACTTCCGTCTCCAACATGGAAATTAGAGATTACAGCTAGATGAACTCGAACGGTAGCTACAGCTGCCCCCTCCTGAAAAAGCTTTGCTAAAAATTCCAATATGGAAGGCAAAGGTGCAGGAAAAAGGGTCAAGATTATTTTCTGAAGCCCAGGAGGTAAATCTTTTCCATTTGCTGAGATATAATCTTCTCACAGAAGCCTTGTAAGAAGAAATCAAGATGTGTTGTACTGAAGGTGAAAGGTCTGGTAGCCTGGCTATGGTTGGAATCAAAGCAGCCATGCTGTCAACTTGAGGGTTTGCAGAGATGGATGAAGTGTGCCCAATGGGTGTGTCAGAAGGTCCAGAACTGGGTCCAAAATCCAGGGCTCCTCCTGAAGATGAGGCCATAAGAAGGGTAACCAGATTTGACAAGCCTAGTATGGGGCAAGAAGTATTAAGGTGCTTCCCAGTGCATTGGCTTTCTGAAGAACTTTGGATATCAAGAGAAGGGGAGGAGAAGCGTACAGGAGACCCGAGGGCCAATCATGTGCAAGTGCATCCCTTGGGGACTCCCCGGGGGGGGGGGGTTAGGGCCAAGTAGCTGCTGTATTTGGCATTCATGGACATGGCAAAAAGGTCGCAGCATGGCTGGCCCCACTTCTGGAAAATCATTTCCACTATGTCTTGCTTCAGGGACCACTCGTGGGGCATCATAGGTTCATAGGTAGGTACTAGGCTATCAGCCCTGAGGCCTATATAAGCCTAGCCAAAAAAGTTTCCTGATGAGAATCGCCCTGCTGAGTTTGTCTGTTATCACATTGGATTTCCCTGGGATGTGTGTTGCTATCAGAAAACATTGGGAAGAGGTTTCCCACTGCCATACTCTCAGAGCCTCTTGCACGTGGGGTAAGAACTGGTTCCTCCTTGTTTGTTTATATACCATACAACTGACATGTTGTCTGTCTGGATAGCAATTGTTCCTACTGGAAGAGAGTCTTGGAATGCTTGCAACACAAGAAGCACTACTCTCATCTCAGGGACACTGATGTGCAAGTGGGCCTCGTGATCCAAGTCCCTTGGACTATCTTTCCTTGATAATCCCCCCCCCCCCACCTTATCTGGGAAGCATCCGTGATCACTGTGGCTAATGGTTGAGGAAGAACAAAGGGTTGACTTGAGGTCATTTGAGTGGAGTGTAGCCACCACTGGAGGTCTGTCTTGCAAGATTGAGTTAATATAATCTGGTGTAACATTGGTAGTTCCTGCATGAGCCCCTGAGTGAACGGCAGCCATTGTAAGATTCTCATGTGCAGCCGAGCCAATGGAATTACGTTTATCGCTGCTGTCATAATGTCCAGTACTTTTAGAACTGTCCTTGCCGAACCTTTCTTTTTAGGAGAAGGACTGAGATCTGATGCCGCAAGGTTTGAACTCTTTCCGGGGGCAGCTTTACCATCATTTTTGTAGTATCTAGATCTGCGCCTATAAAAACAATATGTTGAGATGGCAAAAAGGCAGATTTTTCATAATTTATTGTGATCCCCAAGTGGGTATCTCGTGCTTCTGATAGTAGATACTTGGTGGTGGCAGTTAGGAGCCAGTCGTCTAGATACGGAAACACGTGGAATCCTAGATGCCTCAGGTGAGCCGTAACTACTGCCATACATTTGATACATTTGATGGAACAATCTGGGGTCTGTGGCAAGACCAAAGGGCAGAGCTCGAAACTGATCATGACTGGCTCCCAGCCGAAAGCCTCCTGGGTGGCCTGTCCATCTTTATATGGTAGTACACATCCTGGAGGTCTATAGAGCACATTCAATTGTCTTTCCCCAGAAAGGGAATTATCGATTGCACTGTTACCATCTGGAACTATGTCTTTGTTACAGACTTGTTCAATCTGCTAAGATCCAGCATAGGTCTAAAGTCCCCTGTTTTTTTTTTTTTTTAACTAAAAAGAACCTTGAATAAGTTCTGGATCATATCTGGTCTGTGAGGACTTGTTGGATGGCTTTTTTTTTCCTAGCAATGTCTGTATTCCTATGGTTGCTAGCTTCCTGTGACCGGGTGGAATGTCTGGAATGTTTTTGATATGATGGGTTGGGAGGGAGAAGGGTATATATTAGCCCCTGGATATACTGCTTTGTACCGACTTGTCTTTTGTGATTTTTAGCCAGGCTTTTGGTTGCAAGGATAAGCGCCCTCCAACTGCCTCCACAGACAGACAGCCAGGCCTCCTTTCAGGAGCACTGAAAAGGCTTGCCAAAAAAAAGGATCCTCTGTTGCACTGGTTTTGCGGACCACCTGTGCCGCATGGTCGGCATCTTCCATTACTGCTTCCCCATCTGCCCCTAGGGGAAGGCTCACCACCTGTGTCAGAAACACATCTTTCCTCCCTTTTGACCTCTGAGATAAGGTCTAGAAGGTATGGAAAAATGGACTCCAACGATACAGAGAGCTTTTCCCTCCTGTTCACATCTGGTTAGTGTGTCTTTGACTTTGGGCCCGAACAAGGGCAAACCATTGAAAGGGGCACTGACAAAAAAAGACTTAAAGGGTTCCACAAAATACACAAGTGCATCCAGGAATGTCTCCTCAGGGAATTTCCTGAACCTGCTGCCGTACTCGCTCCATCAGCTGCACAGGAAATGAGGCCCATGGATAAGCTTACTACTGAATTTAAGGTAGAGAGCTGGGAGGAAATTTTGACACCCCCAAAGCTCCTTCAGGAGATCTCTCTGTAGTCTGGTGAAATGTGTAAGGTAATTCAGGGACCTGAGTGTAAAGGTCGCTGAAGAAAACATATGCTTTCTGTATCTGTCCATCGTCCATGACTCCTTATTCGGGGGATGGACAGAAGAGGATGTCT
The DNA here is from genome assembly GCF_019279795.1 of Protopterus annectens. Lineage (NCBI taxonomy): Eukaryota > Metazoa > Chordata > Ceratodontiformes > Protopteridae > Protopterus > Protopterus annectens. The sequence continues at coordinate 1,487,483,348 of NC_056729.1, read as the reverse complement.
TGGACAACTGCTATGGTGGTGGCAGTGGCCACAAAGAAGGATCTACAGGGACACCTTTCATCAGGAAGAAATTATGTTCGGGGGATGATATAAACTTATATGGCCTCCGAGAGATGGGCTCCATGGAATCCGGAGACTCCCATGCCTTTCGACAGACCAAATCCATAAGTTCATCGAAAGGTGAAGACACCCAAGTGGCCGAAGACTGTGACCCAAAAGGCTTCAGGTATAAAGACTCCTCATCAGAAGGGGTGATGGGCTTCCGGCCACCTCACTCCTTAAGGATCTCCAGGATATCTGCAAAGGAGACATCCTAAGAGGGCGACTGTGGGTACTCTTCTGAATCATCAAGGTCTGTGTCAGATGTGATCAACCATCTGGGGAGTCCAAATGCTTCCTCTTGCACAGTCTCTTCCGAGGGACCTCTTCAGAAGGGTATTCCGGAGAGGTTTTGGAAGAGATAGGTTCACCCAATGGGCATCCTGAGCCTTAGGGTCTCCACATCTGTATGGAAATGGCTGTGCGGAGACACACATCAGTGTCTTTGGGGAAGGAATGACTGGGTCTGAGAGTGGAGCTAACCATGGTGACAGCACTCTCCTCATTGCCTCGAAAGTCCCCCCGCCCATGACCCAAGGAAGCTCCCGGTTCTGAAGAACTAGTTTCCCTGGCACCAAGGGGGTTGGCTCCGAAGCTGATGTAAGCACCGAGGTCACCCGAGCTGAAGACCTGAGAGGCAAGTTCGGATCTGACAACTGTCTGATCCGAATGTCCTCACTGGACCTGACTGGAGAGTGTCGGCTCCTAGACCCCTCAAACTCAGATGGCACCGAGGAAGTCAGAGCAAAGGTCAGAGCCATTGATCCTGAGGCAGGTCTCATAACCAATGGTTCCACTACGATCAGCTCCATGCATTTTGGCTATGAAGCCCCGAGGTGGGTCAGAGAAGGAGTCGATAGAGATGGGGTAGATCCACTCGGTTCCGAAGCCCTCTGGGTCAGATCTGAAAATAGGTTGGCTAGTGCCAATGTACTCAAAAGACTCTGCATCACGCAATCCACATCTTCTTCTGACACACTCCTGGAAGATCGAAAGGAGGGGACAGGGGATGTTGACTTCTGCAATACTGGTGATCTCAAGGACGGTGACACCGGTTCCAGAACAGGGGACCAGCTCCAAGAGTGCAATACCAACGGCTCCGAAACAGTTGGAGCAGAGGTAGATGGTTTGTCGGGTTCGATGACATTTTTGAGGCTTTTTGGGAAGGTCCAGATTGGTCTGATGATGATGAAGACCTTTTCGTTGATTTAGCAGATTTAGAAGGAGGGGAAGAGCTTTTTTGTGATGCACCCTGACCGGCTTCTAAGGATTCTGAAAAAGAAGATTTTAGCAATTCCCCAAGTATCAGCTTATTTCTCCTCTCAAGAAGAACCCTTGAACTGAAAGAGTGGCATATAATGCACAACAATTGTAAATGTACTGCTCCAAGGCAGTATACACAATCTGAATGGTTATCTGTTATGGACATCTTTTGAGAACATTTCGAACACTTCTTGGCACCAGAAGGTTTTGCCTCTTTCACTTGTTTAGACATATCAAAAATACAGTAATAAACTACTCAACACCAAACACTAATACTATATATGTATATCTATGAATTTGTTTTAAACACAGCACACAAGAAAAAAAACAACAGAATGGAAGCCCTCTAACTTAAGCGGGCTAAAACAAAACCACTCTCTAAGTTAAATGAGTTGGTTAAAGAGAAGAAGGGTAAGTCCTTATCTATGTATATATATATATACACACACACACACACACACACACACACACACACACACACACACACACACACATATATATATATAAAAACAGCAAAAAAACACACAGCAAAATTACAATGAAAATTTAACTGGAAAGCTGAACCACACAACACAAAGCTGTAAAAACACTTGTCCTCTAACTAAAACAAGACAAGTAGCTCTCTAATTAAAATGAGCTAAACTCTTTCTATTAACACACACATATGATGCTAAACTATAACTAACACTAAGCCTAGCAAAAGCAATAATTAAGCAAAAAATATAGTAACAACACACAGTAAAGGAGTCGGGATAGGGGAGAACTGTATGCCTTAAGCTAAAAACGATGGCCCCAGAGATCAACAGAAAGTAGCAGACACAGTCTAAGCTGTGATCAGTGTATCT
>NC_056729.1:1487468641-1487476141 GCF_019279795.1 Protopterus annectens | reverse complement strand
AACCATAACAATTACATACATTTCAAAAAATAAAATATATTAAACAGAGGATCAAAAAAAAACATGTAAATATATACATATATATATATATATATATATAATTCACATGACCATATGCAATATGTTATCATACTTCTATTTTAAAGAAAAAGTCACTTTTGAATATAAACTAAAATATACATAAATAGATACCAAGAAATATATTTTCATACAACTACATATACACATTATTAAATATAACAAGATAGTTATTAAATATAGAGTAAAAAACTTTTAGGAAAGGGTGGAATCAAAAAAGAAGAAAAAAAGGAATCCGTTACCAATGATTGTTAAGGCCAGGTTTGTATAAAGCCCCCAGTTTAATCATCCACATTCTTTCTTTTTTATCCAAAATTTCATGTTTAGCTAAGTCAGATGATCTACTACCCTTGATAGCATCAATACCTACAAAGAGAAATGAAGTAGTGTTATGGTCACATGAATGTTTATATAGAGCACTTCTTGAGCGTTTACAATTGATATCACTCAAATGTAAAGCAATCCTGCTCTTTAAACTTCTAGAAGTCTGTCCAATGTAAAAAGCACCACATTGGCATACTGCCATAGATATCACCCATTCTGTGCGACAAGTGGTGAGGTGTTTAATATCAAAAACTTTGGAAGTATTTACTTAAGTGAAGGATTTGGTTTATGACATCACCTTACAACAGACACAATTACCACAGGCCTATGAACCTGTTGGTAAGTCTCTAAGTATACCATCCTTAGGACAATCAATCTGTTTAAACCATGACAAGGATTCCCCTAGGTTCTTACCCCATCTATAACTATAGGAACGTCTAGAATCAAGAAGTTGATCAAAGAAAGGATCCAATTTGAGCACTTCCCAATGATTATTTATAACAGTACGTATCTTAAAAAAAATTGTTCCATAATTAACCACAAATCTAACATTTTGATTGGACTTTGGTTTACATATGCTAGAGTCATCTAGATCTAAACTGACATTGGTTTGTTTCAAAAATTCATGCCTGGAATAGTTGAGAGCCATCGATTTTTGTGTTTGGATGTTACGTTTGTTGTAACCTCTTCTGATAAATCTATCACTCATATTGTTCAATTCCATCTTGTAATCTTCTTGTACATTACATATACGTCCAAGTCTGCAAAACTGCGACTTTGGCATATTATGAGTGATATACTTAGGATGGCAACTACTCGCCTCTAATATGGCATTCTTAGTAAACTGTTTACGAAAGAGGCCAGTATTAATAGTACCATCTGTTGCTTTAGTTACCTGTACATCCAAAAAGTCAGATTTGTTCATCTCTATCCTAGCAGTAAAATTTAACCCAAAATCATTAGAGTTAAGATATTTTACAAAATCCTTCCAGGTTTCCAAATTTCCAGACCAAACACCCCAGCAATCATCCAAATAGCGATGCCACATCACCAAATCTTTCTTAAAGATATTTTTATCTGGGTATATTAGTTGCCACTCAAGACACCCCATGTAAGGGTCTGCATAGATGGGTGCGAATGTAGTGCCCATAGCAGTTCCTCTCATTTGCAGGTAGCAATCACCACAAAAATAGAAAACATTATATTCTAGTACTATCTTAACCAAAGCAATCAAGAATTCAATGTGGGTATGGGCATATTTCCCATAAGAAGTAAGCCAGTGTCTGAGAGCTAATATACCACCATGATGCAGAATGTTAGTATATAATGATTGCACATCAAGTGTGCAAAGAAAACAATCAGGGTCAACTTGTAAATCATCCATGAGACACAAAAAGTCGCTAGAGTCTTTAAGCCTAGCTCTAACAAGTCCCAACAAAGGTTTTAATTGTTGTTCCAAATAAACAGACAAAGGTTCCATCAGAGACCCACGTCCTGAAACAATGGGTCTTCCAGGAGGATTGTTTACAGTTTTGTGAATTTTAGGGAGAATGTAGAACCTCAGGGGTTTTGAATTGTCCACTGTCAGTTGTTTATGCAGGGAATCGGATATATCCCCATTTATTACTGTGGTGTGCAAAAATTCATTAATCTTTTTCTTGAAATCCGTAGTAAGATCCAAAGGTAACTTATAATAAAATCTAACATCAATCAATTGTTTATGAGCTTTTGTTAGACAGTCTTTCTTAGCTCAGATAACTACCGCTCCCCCTTTGTCAGCATTCACTATTATGTCATGATTGTTTTTGAGACGTGCTAGTGCCTGTCTTTCTTGTTCAAGTTATCACCAAACTCCCTAAATATAGAGTTTTTGTCCCATATGTAACTCATGTAAAACTAAATCTTCAAATAGCTTAACATGAGAATGGTATGGTGGTTGAAAAGTAGACTTTCTGAAATGAAAAGGGTCAAGAAAATCAGCAGTGTTAGTAGCATTTCCAGTATCAAATTTATTACTGAAAAAATATCTAAGATTTAAATTCCTGCAAAATTGTTTTAAATCAAGACATGCATCGTATTCAGAAACAAAACAAGAAGGTACATAGCTAGATCCTTTATTAAGCACACTTTTTTCAAAAGGTATTAATACATAGTCAGTTAAATTGACTATGAGATCATCCGTGTCTGCATGAACATTAAATTCTACATTTTGGTAAGGTCCCTGAATATTTGTTCCATGTTGCTCCCTGGTCTGCCTGCGATGCTTTCGCCCTCCTCTTTTAAAGGGCCCATTCTGCCCCTCGATCTCTTATGTAAAGGTGAAATTTGTTCCTCCAAACGTTCTGTCGTAACCAGTCAGGAGAAGGAAACCACACTCACTACTATTCCAGTCTCACATAGACCTACCACGACAACAAACCAAACACATAAACACACAAAAACATACTCAGAGGCTCTAAATAAAAACCTGCCTAAGCAACAGAGACCTCCAAAGCAGACACACAAGCAACCGCTATCCCAAAACAAAACACAGGCAACACATAGCTCACAAAGCCAGTGTGCCGAACAGTCACAGCCCTTAAGGCTAAACAACACACGTGATACACTTGTAATAGGTGACTCTATCGTCAGGAACAATGACGTCCCGCTCACCAGGCTGAACAAGGAGAAGGTCACGGTGAGCTGCCTGTCGGGCGCTAGGATCCGCCACATAACACAAGCACTCAGATCACTCCAAGGCAAGTACAAATATGTCTCAGTCATTGTCCATGCTGGTGTGAATGACCTGAGACGCACCTCCCTGGACTACATGAAAAGAGACATAGAGGAGCTCTGTGAGCATGTAGCCCAGGCCGGTATGACCCTGACTTTGAGTAGCATCTTACCATCACCAAGAATGATGCCACAATATGAAGACAAGATGACCAATTTCAACAATTGGCTTAGGTATTGGTGTCATTCAAAGGGGATCCAATGCCTGTCAGCCTGGGATGACATGCTCGACAAGCCACGATGCTTCACTAGGGACGGCTTGCACCTGTCACCCCTGGGCTTTCGGATATTGGCAAAGGCTCTTGCTACCCCATAGTACCTTTTTTAGGCAAGGCTCAAAAGACAAACCCACCTCCATAGGTATCACAAGGGATAAGAAACTAAGAGTAATGCTACTCAACGCCAGAAGTCTAAACCTCAAGATGCACGCACTCGAAACTCTCCATAGCATGGAGAACATTGATATCTGTGCAGTAACAGAAACCTGGTTCAAGGCTCCCGTGAGCACCCCAGCACTAACAGATTATACCTCATACCATGCTTTTCGGCCCCAAAACTTGGACCGAACCACAAAAGGAAGGGGAGTATCAATATTCGTCAAAGATACCCACACCTCCAGGTTGGTGGCACAGCACGAAGCATCAGAGACTATCCATGTGCAACTAACAGTGGGTAAAACTGCCCTCCAGTTTATAGCCTGCTACAGACCACCCTCACAAACCCAGGAACCCCACTCGGCCTTCCTGAGAACACTGGAAAATATGAAGGTCTCTCCAAACACCATTATATTGGGTGACTTCAACTACCCAAACATAGACTGGGAGCATTACTCTAGCTCCAACACCCTAGCCCAAAGGTTCCTAGAATTTATAAACTCAAATGCTATGGAACAACTTGTTACCACTCCCACAAGAGGGGAAAACATACTGGACCTGATCATCACCAACATGGGGACTCTATGCTCCAGACCAGAAGTGTATCCCTCACTGGTAAGATCAGACCATAAACTAATCTCACTGGCTATTCACATCCCGACCCCACCCCTTGCCCAGAAAACCACAGTGAAAAACTTCTCTAAAGCAAATTTCACACTCCTCAAAACCGACGTGGAATCCTTCAAAGCCCCCGGGCCTGTGGAAAATACGGCCTAGACCGCAGAATCCTTTATAAACGCATTCTATGAACACCTGCAGGAATGCATGGAACATGCAATCCCAAATAAAACCAAGACCCAATCCTCCAAAGGCAGACGTCCTGTCTGGTGAACCTCAATCATAAACAAACTATACAATAGAAGAAGGAAGCTACTACATGATAGAGCAAAATCCCAAAAAGGGAAGGCATCTCTGATCAGTATTAGCAAAAAACTACGGGCACTCATAAAATCATCTAAGGCCAGCTTCGAGAGAAAAATTGCACAGGACACTAAGGATAATCACAAGGCTTTCTTTAGTTATGTTCAGAACCTGGGTGGGAATTCCCAGATATGCTCAGAATTAGTCCAAAATGACAAAAAATACACCGAACCCACAGACATTGCCAACATCCTAGCTGACAGGTTCAGCGCAAACTTCTCCCACCAAAAGGGCAAATATCTATCCCAGCAGAGTGCTGCCCCCCCTGACATCTGAGATGCTCAGGTAAGAGCCGCCCTCTCCAAAGCAAACAACACAGCAATGGGACCAGACAGTGTCCCGGGCTGCATCCTACATGAACTCCAAGAAGAGCTAAACCCAAACATAAAACTACTGTTCAATCTCAGCCTTACTACAGGGTATGTACCCAAAGAATGGCGTACAGCAACAGTGGTCCCTCTCCACAAAGGTGGTGCCTCAACGGATCCTGGAAACTATCGCCCCATAAGCCTGACTAGCTTGGTCTGCAAAGCTATGGAAAGGATCATCATGGACCTCATAAATAAAGATATTGCGGACCTACAGACACTGGATCCTACCCAGTTCAGCTTTGTTAAGGGCAGATCCTGCCTCTTAAACCTGGTCGATTTCTTTGAAACAGTCACCAAGTCCATTGACGAGGGGAAGGTGGTCCACACAGCCTACCTGGACCTCGCAAAAGCCTTCGATACAATACCCCACTCGGGGATTATAGATAAGCTCACCAGATTAAATATAAACCCCTATGTCACTAGATGGGTTGCAAACTGCCTCAAGGACAGAACCCACATGGTTAGAATTGCTGGAGCCATGTCAGACTCCAAACCAGTTACAAGTGGCATCCCACAAGGCTCAGTCCTGGGACCTCTCTTGTTCGGTATATATTTCTAGGAGGTACAGGCCAACACGGAAGGACTGTGGCTGACCAAGTTCGCAGATGACTGCAAACTGGGCGCCATAATCGACTCTCCAGCCGACACAAGCATCCTCCAAAAGGGCCTCATAGAAACAGACAACTGGTGCCAGAGCCATGGCCTCAAGCTAAACGCCAAAAAGTGTATAGTCATCCCTTTAGCAAAAACAAAGTGCCCACAAATTACCACATAGGTGGTAATCCATTAAGTACAGAAGAAGTAATTAGGGACCTGGGGACCCAAGTTGATAGCAATCTCTCATTTGACAACCACGTGGCCAAAGTGGTTAGAAAAACATTTTATATAGCCCACCTAATCATGAAGGGATTCACATCTAGATCAGGGGAGGTCATCGTGCCTCTTTACTTATCCCTCATCAGGCCCATAATTGAGTACAGTGCCCCTTTTGTGATGTACCTTACCAGACACCTGCAGCAACTGGAAAGACCCCAAAAGTACCTCACCAAGAGGATCAAAGGGCTCGAACAGATGCCATATGCTGCCCGGTTAAAGAAACTCCAGCTCTACTCAGTGGCATACCGCCTGCTCAGAGGTGATCTGTGCCTGACGTATAAAGCCATGTCCAACCCAGAATTAATGAGCATGCTGCACCTCAGAAAATCCAAATCCCATCGAGCTACGTGCTCGAGAGACTTGAACCTCAGCACTGAAATAAATAGGACATGCTGGAGGGACAGATTCATAACCCAGAGGCTCCCTTCACTATGGAATAAAATCCTAGTCCAGGTTAGGCAGAGTCCCTCATTGACTCTCTTCAAGAGGAATCTTGATGAGTGGATGGGAGATCGTAGGTTTACCCCGGGTATCACTTCTGTGTCACTGTTAGACAGAGGCACAGTATACTAACCTTGAAAAAGAGCATAGCAAAATTAATTTAAAATGGGTGGCGAAAGTCAAACACACTCTGGCTAGGCTTATAAATGCCCTAGGGCAGATAGCCTAGTATGAACCTATGAACCTATACCATTCTCGTGTTAAGCTATTTGAAGATTTAGTTTTACATGAGTTACATATGGGACAAAACTCTATATTTAGGGAGTTTGGTGATAATTTGAACAAGAAAGACAGGCACTAGCACGTCTCAAAAACAATCATGACATAATAGTGAATGCTGACAAAGGGGGAGCGGTAGTTATCTGAGCTAAGAAAGACTCTCTAACAGAAGCTCATAAACAATTGAGTGATGTTAGATTTTATTATAAGTTACCTTTGAATCTTACTATGGATTTCAAGAAAACGATTGATGAATTTTTGCACACTGCAGTAATAAATGGGGATATATCTGATTCCCTGCATAAACAACTGACAGTGGACAATCCAAAACCCCAGAGGTTCTACATTCTCCCCAAAATTCACAAAACTGTAAACAACCCTCCTGGAAGACCCATTGTTTCAGGATGTGGGTCTCTGACAGAACCTTTGTCTGTTTATTTGGAACAACAATTAAAACTTTTGTTGGGACTTGTTAGAGCTAGGCTTACAGACTCTAGCAACTTTTTGTGTCTTATGGATGATTTACAAATTGACCCTGATTGTTTTCTTTGCACACCTGATGTGCAATCATTATATACTAACATTCTGCATCATGGTGGTATATTAGCTCTCAGACACTGGCTTACTTCTTATGGGAAATATACCCATACCCACATTGAATTCTTGATTGCTTTGGTTAAGATAGTACTAGAATATAATGTTTTCTATTTTTGTGGTGATTGATACCTGCAAATGAGAGGAACTTCTGTGGGCACTACATTCGCACCAATCTATGCAGACCTTTACATGGGGTATCTTGAGTGGCAACTAATATACCCAGATAAAAATATCTTTAAGAAAGATTTGGTGATGTGGCGTCGCTATTTGGATGATTGCTGGGATGTTTGGTCTGGAAATTTAGAAACCCTTGAAGGATTTTGTAAAATATCTTAACTGTAATGATTTTGGGTTAAATTTTACTGATAGGATAGCGATGAACAAAATTGACTTTTTGGTGTACAAGT